>NW_026652277.1:122972076-123198593 GCF_009828535.3 Hylobates moloch | reverse complement strand
TTGGCTGTGGGTTTGTCATAGATAGCTCTTATTATTTTGAGATACGTCCCATCAATACCTAATTTATTGAGAGTTTTTAGCATGAAGGGTTGTTGAATTTTGTCAAAGGCCTTTTCTGCATCTATGGAGATAATCATGTGGTTTTTGTCTTTGGTTCTGTTTATATGCTGGATTACATTTATTGATTTGCGTATGTTGAACCAGCCTTGCATCCCAGGGATGAAGCCCACTTGATCATGGTGGGTAAGCTTTTTGATGTGCTGATGGATTCAGTTTGCCAGTATTTTATTGAGGATTTTTGCATCAATGTTCATCAAGGATATTGGTCTGAAATTCTCTTTTTTTTGTTGTGTCTCTGCCAGGCTTTGGTATCAGGAAGATGCTGGCCTCATAAAATGTGTTAGGGAGGATTCCCTCTTTTTGTATTGATTGGAATAGTTTCAGAAGGAATGGTACCATTTCCTCCTTGTACCTCTGGTAGAATTCGGCTGTGAATCCATCAGGTCCTGGACTCTTTTTGGTTGGTAAGCTATTGATTATTGCCACAATTTCAGAGCCTGCTATTGGTCTATTCAGAGATTCAACTTCTTCCTGGTTTAGTCTTGGGAGGGTGTATTTGTTGAGGAATTCATCCATTTCTCTAGATTTTCTAGTTTATTTGCGTAGAGGTGTTTGTAGTATTCTCTGATGGTAGATTGTATTTCTGTGGGATCAGTGGTGATATCCCCTTTATCATTTTTTATTGCATCTATTTGATTCTTCTCTCTTTTCTTCTTTATTAGTCTTGCTAGTGGTCTATCAATTTTGTTGATCTTTTAAAAAAAACCAGCTCCTGCATTCATTAATTTTTTGAAGGATTTTTTGTGTCTCTATTTCCTTCAGTTGTGCTCTGATTTTAGTTATTTCTTGCCTTCTGCTAGCTTTTGAATGTGTTTGCTCTTGCTTTTCTAGTTCTTTTAATTGTGATGTTAGGGTGTCAATTTTGGATCTTTCCTGCTTTCTCTTGTGGGCATTTAGTGCCATAAATTTCCCTCTACACACTGCTTTGAATGTGTCCCAGAGATTCTGGTATGTTGTGTCTTTGTTCTCATTGGTTTCAAGGAACATCTTTATTTCTGCCTTCATTTCATTATGTACCCAGTAGTCACTCAGGAGCAGGTTGTTCAGTTTCCATGTAGTTGAGTGGTTTTAGTGAGTTTCTTAATCCTGAGTTCTAGTTTGATTGCACTGTGGTTCGAGAGACAGTTTGTTATAATTTCTGTTCTTTTACATTTGCTGAGGAGAGCTTTACTTCCAACTATGTGGTCAATTTTGGAATGGGTGTGGTGTCGTGCTGAAAAAAATGTATATTCTGTTGATTTGGGGTGGAGAGTTCTGTAGATGTCTATTAGTTCTGCTTGGTGCAGAGGTGAGTTCAATTCCTGGGTATCCTTGTTAACTTTCTGTCTCGTTGACCTGTCTAATGTTGACAGTGGGGTGTTAAAGTCTCCCATTATTATTGTGTGGGAGTCTAAGTTTCTTTGTAGGTCACTCAGGACTTGCTTTATGAATCTGGATGCTCCTGTATTGGGTGCATATATATTTAGGATAGTTAGCTCTTCTCGTTGAATTGATCCCTTTAGCATTATGTAATGGCCTTCTTTGTCTCTTTTGATCTTTGTTTGTTTGAAGTCTGTTTTATCAGAGACTAAGATTGCAACCTCTGCTTTCTTTTCTTTCCATTTGCTTGGTAGATCTTCCTCCATCCCTTTATTTTGAGCCTATGTGTGTCTCTGCACATGAGATGGTCTCCTGAATCCAGCACACTGATGTTTCTTGAATCTTTATCCAATTTGCCAGTCTGTGTCTTTTAACTGGGGCATTTAGCCCATTTACATTTATGCTTAATATTGTTATTTATGAGTTTGATCCTGTCGTTATGATGTTAGCTGGTTATTTTGCCCATTAGTTGATGCAGTTTCTTCCTAGCATCAATGGTCTTTACAATTTGGCATGTTTTTGCAGTGGCTGGTACTGGTTGTTCCTTTCTATTTTTATTGCTTCCTTCAGGAGCTCTTGTAAGGCAGGCCTGGTGATGACAAAATCTCTCAGCGTTTGCTTGTCTGTAAAGGATTTTCTTTCTCCTTCACTTGTCTTCATAAGTGAAGTTAGTTTGGCTGGATATGAAATTCTGGGTTCAAAATTGTTTTCTTTAAGAATATTGAATATCAGTCTCCACTCTCTTCTGGCTTGTAGAGTTTCTGCTGAGAGATCCGCTGTTTGTCTGATGGGCTTCCCTTTGTGAGTAACCTGATCTTTCTCTCTGGGTGCCTTTAACATTTTTTCCTTCATTTCAACCTTGGTGAATCTGATAATTATGTGTCTTGGGATTGCTCTTCTTAAGGAGTATCTTTGTGGTGTCCTCTGTATTTCCTGAATTTGAATGTTGGCCTGCCTTGCTAGGTTGGGGACGTTCTCCTGGATAATATTCTGAAGAATATTTTCCAGCTTGGTTCCATTCACCCCGTCACTTTCAGGTACACCAATCAAACGTAGATTTGGTTTTTTCACATAGTCCCATATTTCTTGGAGGCTTTTTTCATTTCTTTTCACTCTTTCTTCTCTAAACTTCTCTTGTTGCTTCATTTCATTAATTTGATCTTCAGTCACTGATACTCTTTCTTCCACTTGATCGAATCGGCTACTGAAGCTTGGGCATGCATCACATAGTTCTCATGCCGTGGTTTTCAGCTCCATCAGGTCATTTAAGGTCTTCTCTATGCTGTTTATTCTAGTTAGCCATTCATCTAATGTTTTTTCAAGGTTTAGCTTCCTTGTGATGGGTTCGAACATCCTCATCCTCCTTTAGCTTGGAGAAGTTTGTTATTACTGACTTTCTGAAGCCTACCTCTGCCAACTCGTAAAAGTCATTCTCTGTCCAGGTTTTTCTCTTGCTGGCGAGGAGCTGCAATCCTTTGGAGGAGAAGAGTCACTCTGGTTTTTAGAATTTTCAGCTTTTCTGCTCTGGTTTCTCCCAATCTTTGTGGTTTTATCTACCTTTGGTCTTTGACAATGGTGACCTACAGATGGGGTTTTGGTGCGGATGTCGTTTTTGTTGATGTTAATGCTATTCTTTTCTGTTTGTTAGTTTTCCTTCTAACAGTCAGGTCCCTCAGCTGCAGGTCTGTTCAGTTTGCTGGAGGTCCACTCCAGATCCTGTTTGCCTGAGTACCACCAGCGGAGGCTGCAGAGCAGCAAATATTGCAGAACAACAAATATTGCTGCCTGATCCTTCCTCTGGAAGCTTTGTCTCAGAGGGGCACCTGGCTGTATGAGGTGTCAGCCCCTACTGGGAGATGTCTCCCAGTTAGCCTACTTGGGGGGTCAGGGACCCACTTGAGGAGGCAGTCTGTCCATTCTCGGAGCTCAAACACCATGCTGGGAGAACCACTACTCTCTTCAGAGCTGTCAGACAGGGATGTTTGAGTCTGAAGAAGTTTCTGCTGCCTTTTGTTCAGCTATGCCCTGCCCCCAGAGGTGGAGTCTACCTGCCCCCAGAGGTGGGCCTTGTTGAGCTGCGGTGGGCTCCACCCAGTTCGAGCTTCCTTGCTGCTTTGTTTACCTACTCAAGCCTCAGCAAGCATGGACACCCACCCCCCAGCCAGGCTGTCACCTAGCACTTTTATCTCAGACTGCTCTGCTAGCAATGAGTAAGGCTCTGTGGGCATGGGACCCACTGAGCCACGCACAGGATACAATGTCCTGGTGTGCCATTTGCTAAGACCATTGGAAAAGCGTAGTATTTAGGTGGCAGCAGCCCAATTTTCCCGGTACAGTCTGTCATGGCTTCCCTTGGCTAGGAAAGGGAAATCCCCAGACCCCTTACACTTCCCGGGAAAGGCGATGCCCCGCCCTGCTTCTCCTTGCCCTCCATGGGCTGTACCCACTGTCCAACCAGCCTCAGTGAGATGAACCAGGTACCTCAGTTGGAAATGCAGAAATCACCCATCTTCTGTGTCAATCATGCTGGGAGCTGCAGACCAGAGCTGTTCCTATTTGGCCATCTTGGAATAGACCATAATTGTTCTTTCTAATTCTGTGGAGAATGTCATTGGTATTTTGGTAGGGATTGCATTGAATCCATAGACTGCTTTGGGTAATAAAGACATTTTAACAATATTGACTCTTCCAAGTCATGAACATGGAATATCTTTCCATTTTTGTGTGTCCTCTCCAATTTCTTTCATCAGTGTTTTATAGTTTTCATCGTAGAGATCTTTCATTTCTTTAGTTAATTCCTAGGTATTTTATTTGTGGCTACTGTAAATGAGATTAATTTTTAATTTTATTTTTCAGATTCTTCATTGTTGCCATATAGATATGCTACTGATTTTTGGGTGTTGATTTTGTATCCTGCAACTTTGCTGAATTTGTTTATCAGTTCTAACACTTTTTGGCAGACTCTTTAGGTTTTTTAAAATATAAGATCGTATCATCTGCAGAGTAGGATAATTTGACTTCTTCCTTTCCAATTTGGATGCCTTTTATTTCTTTCTCTTGTCTAATTGCTTTAGCTATGGCTTCCAGTACTATGTTGAATAACAGTGGTGAAAGAGGGCACTCTTGTCTTATTTCAGATCTTTGGGAAAGGCTTTCAGTTTTTCCCCATTCTATGATACTAGCTGTGGGTCTGTTGTATATGGCTTTTATTATGTTGAGGCATATTCCTTCTATTCCTCATTTTTGAGGGTTTCTATCATGAAGGGATGTTGAATTTTATTGACTGCTTTTTCAGCATCAATTGAAATGATCATAGGGTTTTTGTTCTTCATTCTGTTGTTATGATGTATCACATTGATGGATTTGCATATGTTGAATCAACCTTGCATCCCTGGGATAAATCCCACTTGGTCATGATGAATGATCTTTGTAATGTATTGTGGAATTTGGTTTGTTGATATTTTGTTGTAGATTTTGGCATCAATAGTCATCAGAGATATTGGCCTGTAGTCTTCTTTTTTTGATGTGTCTTTGTCTGGTTTTGGTATCAGAGGAATACTGGACTCATAGATACGGGTTTGGAAGTATTCCCTCCTTCTCTATATTTTAGAATAGTTTGAGTAGCATTGGTATTCACTCTTTAAATGTTTGGTAGAATTCAGCAGTGAAGTCATAGAGTCCCAGGCTTTTCTTTACTGGGATACTTTTTATTACACCTCCGATCTTGTTAACTTGTTATTGGTCTGCTCAGGTTTTGGATTTCTTCATGATTCAATCATGATAAGTTGTACGTTTCTAGGAATTTATCCATTTCCTCTAGGTTTTCCAATTTATTGGCATATAGTTGATCATAGTAGCCACTAACGATCCTTTGAATTTCTGCAGTATCAGTTGTAATGATTGTAATATCTCCTTTTCATCTTTGATTGTATTTGTTTGGGTCTTTTCCCCTTTTTTTCCCTCATTAGTTTGGCTAAAGGTTTGTCAATTTTGTTTATCTTTTCAAGAAACTTTTTGTTTCATTGATCTTTTGTATTGTTTTCTTCATTTCAATTTATTTATTTATGCTCTGATCTTTATTATTTGTTTTCTTCTATTAAATTTTGCTCTTGGTTTGCTCTTGGTTTTGCTTAGTTTGCTCTTGGTTTTCTAGTTTTTTTAAATGCATCATTGGGTTATTTATTTGGAGTTTTTTCTCTTTTTTGATGTAGGCACTTTTAGCTATAACTCTCCCCCTTAGTACTGCTTTCAGTATATCCCATAGGTTTTGGTATGTTGTGTTTCCAACATCATTTGCTTCAAGAAAATTTTCAATTTCCTTCTTAATTTCTTCATTGACCTACTGGTCATTCAGGAGCATATTGCTTAATTTCCCCACGTTTTTATAGTTTCCAAAAGTCCTCTTGTTGGTTTCTAGTTTTATTCCATTTTTGTCAGAGAAGATGAAGATGCCAGACATTATTTCAATTTTTGAATGTTTTGAGACTTTTTTTTTTTTTTTTTTTTGAGACAGAGTCTTGCTCTGTTGCGACAGAGTCTTGCTCTGTTGCCAGGCTGGAGTGTAGTGGCGCCATCTTGGCTCACTGCAACCTCCGACTCCCTGGTTTAAGTGATTCTCCTGCCTCAGCCTCCCAAGTAGCTGAGATTACAGGCACATGCCACCACACCCTGCTAATTTTTGTATTTTTAGTAGAGACGGGGTTTCATCATGTTGGCCAGGATGGTCTCAATCTCCTGACCTCATGATCCACCTGCCTTGGCCTCCCAAAGTGCTGGGATTACAGGTGTGAGCCACTGCACCCAGCCAAGATTTGTTTTGCAAACTAACATATGGTCTGTCCTTGAGAATGATCCAGGCGATGAGGAAAAGAACGTGTATTCTAAAGCCTTTGAATAAGAAGTTCTGTAACTATCTATTAGGTCCATTTGTTTTATAGTTCAGATGAAGTCTGACATTTCTTTGATGAGTTTCTGTCTGGTAGATCGTTCCAGTGTTAAAAGTGGGGTGTTGAAATCTCCAGCTATTATGGTATTGAGGTCTATCACTCTTTTTAGCTCTAATAATAGTTGCTTTATATATCTGGATGTGCCAGTGTCAGCTACATATATATATAATCATTATATCCTGTGCTATAATGATAAATGATTGACCTCTTTATCATTATATAATGACCTTGTCTCTTCTTACAGGTTTTGTCTTAAAATCTGTTTTGTCTGACGTAAGCATAGCTACTTCTGCTTTTTCTTGGTTTTCATTGCCATGGGATATCTTTTTCCATCCCTTTTATTTTCAATCTATGTGTGTCTTTACTGGTGAAGTGTGTTTCTTACAGGCAACAAATCACTGAGTCTTGCTTCCTACCCCACTCCCCCCACCCATTCAGCCATTCTATGTGTTTTGGTTGGAGAGTTTAGTCTATTTACATTCAGTGTTATTGTTGATAAGAAGGGACTTACTCCTGCCATTTTGTTATTTGTTTTCTGATTTTTTCTTCCTTCTTTTCTTCCTTCCTGTCTTCCTTCTAGTGAAGATAATTTTCTCTGGTGGTATCATTTAATTTCTTGTTTTTTATTTTTGTTTATTTGTTGTATATTTTTCAATTGAAAGTTACTGTTAGGCTTATAAATACTATCTTATAACCCATTATTTTAAACTAATGACAACTTAACATTGATTGTATAAACAAACATGCAAAAAGAAAACTGATAAAAATTCTACCCTTTAACTTCTTCTCCCTGCTTTTTAACTTTTTGTTATTTCTCCTTATGTCTTATTCTACTGTCTAGGTCTTGAAAAGTTGTTGAAGTTACTATTTTTGATTGGTTCATCATTTAGTCTTTCTACTTAAGAGTAGTTTACACACTAGAATTACACTGTTATAATATTCTGTGTTTTTCTGTGTGCTTACTATTACCAGTGAGTTTTGGATCTTCAGATGATTTCTTCTTGCTAATTAACATCCTTTTCTTTCAGATTGAAGAACTCCCTTTAGCATTTCTTGTAGGACAGGTCTGATGTTCATGAAATCCTCCAGCTTTTGTTTGTCTGCAAAGGTCTTTATTTCTCCTTCATGCTTGAAGGATATTTTCACCATTCCAGGGTAAAAGTTGTTTTCCTTCAGCATCTTAAATATGTCATGCCACTCTCTCCTGGCCTGTAAGGTTTCCACTGGAAAGTCTGTTGGTAGAGGTATTGGGGTTCCATTGTGTGTTATTTGTTTCTTTTCTCTTGCAGCTTTTAGGATCCTTTCCTTGAACTTTGGGAGTTTGATTCCTAGATGGCTTGAGGTATTCCTTTTTGGGTTAAATCTGCTTAGTGTTCTATAACTATCTTGTATTTTAATATTGGTAACTTTCTCTAGGTTTGGGAAGTTTTCTGTTATACCTCTGAATAAACGTTCTACTCCTATCTCTTTCTCTACCTCCTCTTTAAGGCCAACAACTCTTAGGTTTGCCCCTTTGAGGATATTTTCTAGATCTTTTAGATGTGCTTCATTCTTTTTTATTATTTTTTCTTTTGTCTCCCCTGACTGTGTATTTTCAAATAGTCTGTCTTCAAGTTCACTAATTCTTTCTTCTACTTGATTGATTCTGCTATTAAGAGACTCTGATAAATTCTTCAGTATGTCAGTTGCATTTATTAACTCCAGAATTTCTGCTTGATTCTTTTTAATTATTTCAATCTGTTTGTTAGATTCACCCGACAGAATTCTGAATTCCTTCTCTGTGTTATCTTGAATTGTTTTGAATTTCCTCAAAACAGCTATTTTGAACTCTCTGGAAAGTCAAATGTCTTTCCTTCTCCAGGATTGGCCCCTAGGGACTTATTTAGTTCATTTGGTGAGGTCATGTTTTCCTGGATGGTCTTGATGCTGGTAGATGTTTGTCAATGTTTGGGCATTGAAGAGTTAGGTATTTATTGTAGTCTTCACAGTCTGGGCTTGTTTGTGCCATCCTTCTTTAGGAGGCTTTCCAGGTATTCAAAGGGACTTGGGTCCCAAGCCCTATATCACAGTGGTTTCTGCAGACTCATAGAGGTACCACCTTGGTGGTCTTCGATAAGATCTAGAATAATTATCTGGATTACCAGGCAGAGACTCTTTCTCTTTTCCCTTCCTTTCTCCCAAACAAACAGACCCTCTGTCTCTATGCTGAACTGCCTGGAACTGAGGGTGTGGTGAGGCAAGCACCCCTGTGGTCACCACCACTGGGACAGTGCTGGGTAAGACCTGAAGCCAGCACAGCACTGAGTCTCATCCATGGCTCACTGTAACCACTACCTGGCTACCACCTATGTTCACTCAAGGGCCAAAGGCTCTATGATAAGCAGATGGCAAAGCCAGCCAGGTTTGTGTCCTTCCCTTCAGGGTGATGAGTTCCCCCAGCCTCCAGGTGTGACCAGATATGATATCTAGGGGGCCAGGGATTGGAATAAAAAACTTCAGAAATTTGCCGATGTTCTACTCTATGGCAGCTAAATTGGCCCTCAAATCACAATACAAAGTCCTTCTTGCACTTCCCTACCCTTTCTACTGGTAGAGAGGCCTCTCCTTATGGCCACCACTATCATCTGCCCACAGAGGGTGGGGTGGTTCTGCCAGGCCACTACCAATGTTCACTTAAAGCCCAAAGGCTCTTCAGACAGCTTGTGGTGGTGAATGCTGGCAGACCTGGGACTCACCCTTCAGGGCAGTGAGCTCCTCTCTGCCCCAGGTCAGGTCCAGAGATGTCTAAGACCCTAGGCTTGGACTCAGGGACCCCAACAGCCTGTTTGTTGCTCTACTCCACTGTGACTGAGCTGGTACCTAAGGTGCAAGACAAAGTCCCCTTTACTTTTCCCTCTGCTTTTCTCAAACAGAAGCAGTCTTTCACCATAGCCACCCCTGCTAGGAATGTGCTGGATTACACCTGCAGTCAGCATGTCTCAGAGCAAAGGCCCATGGCATACTACCTGCTGGTTATTCAGGATCCAAGGGCTCTTTATTCAGCAGGTAATGAATGCTGCCAGAAATGGGTCCTTCTCTTAAAAGGAGTGGATTCCCTTTTGGCCCAGGCTGTGTCTAGAAATGTCATTCGGGGGCTAGGGCCTGGAACGGGGGGCCTCATGACTACCTGGTGCCCTATCCTACTGTAGCTGAGCTGGCATCCAAGATGTAAGACAAAGATCTCTTTACTCTTCACTCTCCTCTCCTTAAGCAGAAGGAAGGAGTCACTTTCATGACTATGAGCTGCATTGCCTGAGGTTAGTGGAGGGATGGCACACGCACTCCCTTCATCACCCTGGCTGGTGTCTCCCTAGGTCATGTGCCACCCTAGTCCTCTGGCTCTGAGCCCAGCCCAGCACTATGAGTTGCCTAGGAATTGGAGTCCTTGGCAACTAGGACTAGTACTCTAGCCTTTCAAGTTTACCTAGCACCCTACAGCACTTTGGCCTGAGGTGGCAAGGCTTGCTGAGAAACTCAAGTTCCATCTGCTGGGATGGGTGAGTCTCTTCTGGCTAGGTCTGGTCCAAATGCTCCCTCCAGGCACAGGTACTGGCTGAGTCCAGCACAGCTTTGCTCTCCGCTGTGACAGGACAGCACTGAGTTCAATGTAATGTCCTCTAGTCACCGCACTCTCTCTTCCTCAAGTGCACAGGCTCTCCATGCTGCACAGCTACTGCTGGGGGATGAGAAATGAGTGGCATTGGCAATTCAAGATTGTCTCTCCAGCCATCTTCAATGCTTCCTTCAGCACTATGAAGTTAAAACCAAGTACTGTAATGGCTCACCTAATTTTTTGGTCCTTGTGATGGTACCTTTCTGTGTGCAGATAGTTGTTAAAATTTGGTGTTTCTGTGGCAGGGGACAAACAGTGAAGACTTCTATTCTGCCATCTTGCTTGGCCCTCTGATATTTAACTTATTGATGACGTTTTGTAATTTTACCAATTTATTTTTTATTACTAAATGTTATCTTTTATCTTTTCCAAATCCAATAGGTCACTTCTACATTTTCTTGCAACTTTCTATTTTGAAGATAGCATTTTTTTTCTTGAAACATTTTATATCTTGGCATTCCATATTCTGTATTTGATTTTTCCAATACATAAAACCCTCAGAGGATCAAAATATGCTTCTTCTTATTTTTTCTTTCTCATGTTCATGTTAAAAACTCTAGGTAGAATAGGGAGGCTGAGGCGGGCAGATCACGAGGTCAGGAGATTGAGACCATCTTGGCTAACATGGTGAAACCCCATCTCTACTAAAAATACAAAAAATTATCCAGGCGTGGTGGCATGCACCTGTAGTCCCAGCTACTCAGGAGGCAGAGGTTGCAGTGAGCCAAGATTGCGCCACTGCATTCCAGCCTGAGCGACAGAGCAAGTCTCCATCTTCAAAAAAATAAAACAAACAAACAAACAAACAAAAAAACCTAGGTAGAATAAAACAGGGGAAGATATTTCAAATATAGGGAATTTAATATAAGAAATCTGTTTGGATCCTTATTCAAATAAATAAAAGAGAAAACAAAAAACAAAACACTAAAGAAAAGAAATTTTTTATGCAAGTGGGAAGGCCTGGATGATTTAAAAAAAAAAAGAAGAAGAAGAAGAAGAAAGGTGATGGTACCTAGAGATTAGTAAGAAGCCACTCTTATGCCTAAGGTTGGAGGAGCAAAAGGTTAGGTGGCATCATGCTGATACAGTTTGGATGTCCCCTCCAATTCTCATGTTGAGATATAATTCCCAGTGTTGGAGGTGGGGCCTGCTGGGAGGTGATTGGCTCTTGGGGGTGGACTTCTCATGAACCGTTTAGCACCATCCGTTGGTGCTGTTCTCATGATAGCGAGTGAGTTCTCAGGAGATTCAGTTGTTTAAAAGTGTGCAACACCTCCCCTTGTTTCTTGCTCCTGCTCTCATCATGTGATGTGCCCGGTCCCACTTCACCTTCCACCATGGGTAAAAGTTCCTGAAGCTTCCGTAGAAGTTGAGCAGATGCAGGCACCATGCTTCTTGTACAGCTTGCAGAACCATAAGCCAATGAAATCTCTTTTCTTTATAAATTACCCAGTCTCAGGTATTCCTTTACAGCAAGGCAAGAATGACCTAATAGTAAAAATTGATATCAAAGAGTGGGGCATTGCTATGAGGACACCTAAAATTGTGGAAGTGGCTTTGGAACTGGGTAACAGATAAAGACTAGAAGAATTTGGAGGACTCAGAAGAAGACAAGAAGATGATGGAAAGTTTAGTACTTCTTAGAGACTGGTTAAATTGTTGTGACCAAATGCTGATAGTGATATGGACAGTGAAGTCCAAGCTGCTGAGGTCTCATATGGAAATGAGGAACTGGAGCAAAGGTCACCCATGTTACACTTTAGCAAAGAGCTTGGCTGTATTGTGTTCATGCCCTAGGGATCTGTGGAAGTTTAAACTTAAGAGTGATAACTTAGAGTATCTGGTGGAAGAAATTTCTATACAGCAGAGTGTTCAAGGGGTGTTCTGGCTATTTCTAACAACCTACACTCAGATGCAGGAACAAATAAATGACTGAAAGTTGGAAGTCATATTTAAAGGGAAAGCAGAGCATAAAAGTTTGGAAAATCTGTAGCCTAGCCATGTGAAAAAGAAAGGAAAAGCTTTTTCAGGGGAAGAATGCAAGCAGCTGCAGAGCAACCACTTGCTAGAGAGATTTGCATGACTAAAAGGGATCTAGATGCTGATAACCAAGACAATGGGAAAAAGATCTTGAAAGCATTTCAGAGCTCTCCGAGGCAGCATCTCTCATCACAGGCCCACAGGCCTAGGAGGAAAGAATGGTTTTGAGGGCCAGGCCCAGGGCGCCGCTGCCCTGCTCAGCCTCAGGACACTGCTTCCTGCATCTAGGCCACTTCAGCTGCAGCTTTGGCTCAAAGAGCCCCAGATATAGCTCAGGCCACTGTTTCAGATGGTATAAGCTGTAAGCCTTGGTGGCTTCCACATGGTGTTAAGCTTGTGAATGCAGAGTTGCAAGAGTGAAGGGGATTGGCATCCTCTGCCTAGATTTCAGAGGATGTATAAGAAAGCCTGGAGGCCAGGCCTAGTGGCTCATGCCTATAATCTTAGCACTTTGGGAAGCTGAGGTGGGTGGATTGCTTGAGCCCGGGAGTTTGAGACCAGCCTAGGCAACATGGCAAAACTTCATCCCTACTAAAGAGACAAAAAATTGCCAGGGCATGGTGGTGTGTACCTGTAGTTTCAGCTACTTGGGAGGCTGAGGTGGGAGAATCACCTGAACCCAGGAAGTCAAGGCTGCAGTGAGCCATGATCACAGCACTGCACTCCAGTCTGCATCACAGAAGTGAGACAAAAAGACTTTGGGGGACTATTGGGAGGATTTGATTCTATTTTGCAATGTGAGAAGGACATGAGATTTGGGGGGCTAGGGGGTGCAACAATATAGTTTGGATGTCCCCTGTAATTCTCATGTTAGATGTAATCCCCAGTATCAGAGGTGGGGCCTGTTGGGAAGTGACTGGCTCATGGCAGCGGGTTTCTCGTGAATGATTTAGCACCCTCCTCTTGGTGCTGTCCTCATGATAGTGAGCTCTCAGGAGATTGGGTTGTTTAAAAGTGTGTGGCATTTCTCCTCTCTCTTTCTTGCTCCCGCTCTTGCCACGTGATGTGCCTGCATTAGCTTCACTTTGCACCATGAGTAAAAGTTCCCTGAGGCCTCCCCAGAAGCAATGTAGATGATGGCACCATGCTTCCTGTACAGCTTGCAGAACCATGAGCCAATGAAACTTCTTTTCTTTCTAAATTACCCAGTCTCAGGTATTCCTTTATAGCAATGCAAGAACAGCCTAATATACATGCAGACCTCATGAGTACAATACTGCTGATGCAGTGTGAGCACCACTGTTATTATTCTGGTTACTGCTGCTACTGCATAAGAAGCTCAACTAGCTCTGCAAGGTCCTGGAAGTCCACAGGCCATTTGAACTTGCTGAATTAGCTGCTGATGCCTCTGAGGCCCCAGGTTCCCCACTGCTGACCCAACTATGCTCCTATTGCAGCAGACTTCAGTGATTTGAAGGGTCCTGCCATTGCCGGAACCTAAGCTAAAAGAGAAAAGTAGTATGTCTCTTCCTCCCCATTCTCATCTTTATTTTCTCTCACTGGTAGAACCTAGCCAGAAATGAGCCGACAATGGAGTTCAGGAGACGTTTTTAGGCTTGCAGCCCTTTGCAGTACAGAGGATAGCAAAGTGATGTGAAAATGTTGCTGGATGCTAATAGACAAAAAGCCAATATGGTGTCCTTGCATGATCTTTGATAGTGATTTAAGTCATGGTTGATTTAATCAGTAGAAAATCTCTGAGCCTACATTAGGATGCTTTCTTTCAAAGATGGTCACTTATGATTGACAACTCAGATGTAGTCATTTATTTTCAGGGCAACCTTTCTTGAGTACAGGGAAACTACATTCACAACTCCAGAGAGTACCACTTATATGGAATATCATGTAAATAATGTCCCTTGGAGTTTTTTTGTTTTGTTTTGTTTTGTTTTAAATAACATGGACCCTATTGCTTCTCAGTCTTCGGTTTTTGGCATATATTTTTAAATGGCTGATCTGTTTGGAAGGAGTAAGAGTGTAAGGAGTAAGAGCAAGAGCAACGTAATAGCAATTCTTTCTTTTAGCAGGACCTGTCTAGTCCACCTTACTGCCCACACTAAAAACTTCCATGTAGTACTTTGACAGAAACAATAAAGCAGTTTTTCTTTCTCCCTTCCCCCACAAAAGAGGAGAAAAATGGTAAGGCCACAAGAGAGTTGGGAATTCTGTCAGTTATCTTTCAATGGAATTTGAGCTACCCCAAGAGAGGGCTTAGGTACATTAGATTATCTTAAGGATTGGGGCAAATCCCTAAATCGGCTTGGCACTGGACTTTTTGAGTTTTATAACACACTGACTCTCCCACAGCACGGGGTAGTGGACTGAAGAAAGACTAAAACTTCCCCAGAACATATTACTTTGCAGAGGCTATAATGCTACATTGTGGTTTACAGATAAATGGTTAAACTATAAATGTCAAATAAGACCAGCACAGTGAACTTGAATATAGGCTTAGTTCTTTCTAAATCAAGATAGCAGTGAGTACTGCACGAGAGAAACAGTAGCAAATGGAAAAGCAATCTGGTTGCTACCCAGTTAACTCCAGAGAAAACTGGAGATACTGATCAGGGTGAAGAACCTGGAACATGTAGGTCAGATATCCTGCTTAGTTTACATTAATTAGAAAAGCACCAAGAGAGGCTGGGTGCAGTGGCTCACACCTGCAATTCCAGCACTTTGGGAAGCTGAGGTGGGTAGATCACTTGAGGTCAGGAGTTCGAGACCAGCCTGGCCAATGTGGTGAAACCCTGTCTCTACTAAAAATACAAAAATTAGCTGGGCACAGTGGTGGCACCTGTAGTCCAAGCTACTTGGGAGGCTGAGGAAGGAGAATTGCTTGAACCAGGAGGCAGAGTTTGCAGTGACCCGAGATTGCACCATTGCACTCCAGCCTGGGTGACAAAGCAAGACTCTGTCTCAAAAAAAAAAAAAAAAAAAAAAGCAAAGCACCAAGTGGTAATATCATTAATTATCCTAGAGTTTTACAAATTCCATGAGAACTTAAAATTTGTAACAATATCCTAAAGGCGACAAGATGACATGTTGCTCCATGAAACTCTTTGCAGTTGTCCAACCCTGCTTTTCTGCATGTTTTCATGTGCTTATCTGTCTCCATACTATCTTTTTGTGCTTATCTTTACTTTTCTTGGTATGAGCAAATCTGTGATGCTGTGTGTCCATCTTGTCTATCTCGCTTTCCCCCTTTCTTTTCCTTCCTAATCTCCTACCTCTCTAACTTTATACCCAATCATTTTGAACTCACACATTTTCTATTACATGCTATATTTACTGAATAGTTTTAAGTTCTCAGTTCTCCATTTAAAACAGTGGATAAATAGATCATTTCATTTTTTTCTACTTAAATGAAACAAGTTCATTTTTCATGCAGGGGGCCACACCTGATTTTTTTCCTACAATTGGCATAAGAAAAAATATTCCTCTATCCTGATTTAAAAACATTCCTATCTTAGGAAATTCATTAGAAATGCTTTAAATAAGTTCCATGAACTGAAGTAAAAAAATACTTCAGATTCATTCTTGATTTACTTTCTCTGCCCACATTTTTAATCTGGATTGAATTCAGCCCTATCCTCTCAATTTAGTGCATAATTCAGCCAAGCATTAAACTGAGAAGGGGAAGAATGAGGTGGAGACCTAAATTTCACAGCTGTAATTCCAGACACTTCACATCTCCTTTTAACCATATGCCTATATTGCGAGAGAAGGGTATTAGAAGAGAACAGTTATAGCTCCTGAAAAGGTCAGATCTATGAATTTAGTATGGACTACAGGCCCAACAATAGTCCCTAGAGTCAAATCTTCTCTTGTGAATGGTTTGAAAACAGAAGAAAATTATGGAGAAAGTCTTTGCAGTAGACAGACAATTACTGCCCAATCTTACCTGCATCTGTCCATAACGTTTGGACAATTCTCCCTCAGGACAATCTTATTCTTAATTCGGAGTTAGTTTTGAGTTTCCTGTATCTCCTGTTCCCACTCAGAATTAAAGAATCTTAGATTCTTCTGAAACCACCTGACCCAACTGTCTCAATTTCTAAATAAAAATATTGATGATATGATGGACTCATTCAAAGTTAGGAAACCAGTTAGTGACAGAGCCTGAAAGAGAATCTTACTCTTATCCTAGGTGCTATTTCACACTTCATGATGCCTTGCAAAGATTAGATATACAAGAATACATAAGAATTTCCACTAAAAGTCACACTGGAAAAAGCAACATACATCTTCGGGGAAACATAGTCTGAAATGACTGCACTCCACCAATTAGTCAGTATGTTAGCTAGCTACCTGGAAACCAGAGTCAAATTAAAGGGTGGATTATCCAGGCAGCACTCAAAGCATCCATGTCTAAGGGGTGTTAACAAGACGGCACCCTTGTGTGAATTAGAAAAATATCCTTTACCCAGGAAGGTGCAGCCCCTTGAGAATAAGACATCCCTTCCTCCAGGTGAATGCGCCAGCACCTGTCTGCAGTGTGGCAAGTGGAGAGTGAGATGGATTTCACTCCCCACTTTGCCCCTTGGGTGGGCATCTTTGTGCATTTACCAGAAATCCTCTCTTGGAGACCATATGTGGGTGGGGGTCGCTTTGATAAGCAACTTGAGGTGGGGTAGAGACAGCCAAGCAGCAGTAAATGATCACTAGCCTGCCTTCTTTGGAGGCTGACTCTTCTTAACTGAGTAGGGCACAAAGTTTGAGGTCAGAGGAGAGGCTGAAGGCTGCCCTGGAAGTCCTTCTATGTCTCTACTCACCCTCATTCTCCCAAGGGCCTAGGGTTCTGAATTAGAGCATGAGTTATCACAGTGTAAATTCTATGGTTCCCCTGAAAACAGTCTACAGTGTCAGAGGTCAAAAAGTGCTCTGATATTTATTCTGGAGGTGGCACTTCCATTCTGAGATAGTTCAAATACTTCCTTTCTCTGCATTGTCTATGGAAAAAGTTGACTTTGCAGTCAACTGATGAATATGAATCTTGTATTGTCTTAGCTGTGTGGTGACTTTGAACTCATTCCCTTAAAGCTGCTAAGATTCCTTTTCCTCAACTGTAAAATGGTCTTTGCTGTAAGGATTAAAGGAGACAACACATTGGCAAACAGAAGTGCAACTAATGTGGCCAATGGGAGGGGAAAGGGTGCTCTCCCATCTTCCCTCCCACTCCATCTCACTCCAGGTGCAGAAAACCTACTGCTGGGAGCCTCTTGCACTGTCTGTGCCACTACAAACCTTTAGCTCTCAGGGCCCAGAGGAACTGGGCACCAGAACAGCTGACTGAAAGGGAAGAGAGGATGATACCTGAGGTTTGATTTGTCCTTTGGGTACCACAATTCCCACATTTTCTTTAGGTCCTGCTAAATTGAAGTTTTCCCTGCTAATGGGTGCCCCTGTAGACTCTAGAGTATCTCTACTTATTTACGAGTAGGAAGGCCGTCAGAGTGGTTAAGAATGAGCATTGTTATTAGAGAGACCTAGGTTTGAATCCTGGCTCTACTTTTTCACTTTTTGTTAAGTCCTGGGCAAAAGTCAGCCCCAGATTTCCTTAACTACAAAATCGGGACATTAGTTCTAGATAGTTTCCTGATACACTGAAAAAAACACTCAATAAGCATTAACATTATCATTAGGGGGTCTGCTGGGTCAAGTGCTCCTGGGTTGCTCTTTAAAAAATCCCTCACAGTGGCAGAAGAAGGAGACAATGCCTGCCAGTCCCTGTGTCAGGTGACAGCCAGGGAAGGCAGGAGGTAGGGACTGGAATTGGGACTTCTGGGCTGTAGTGGGCTATGCCCCCGTGTTTGCACAAAGTTTGTTGTCAATAGCGTGAGTTCTCCCAGAATTGAGGATTCTCAGATTGCCCAAGGAGGGGGTATCCGGGATCAGATGCAGAAAATGATTATGACACATCACTATGAACAGAAATGGTGAACTAAGGGTGAGGCATGGAATTGGGACCATATCACAGAAGAGATGGAGGACACAAGTTTATAATAGTTACCATATCACTTAGATTCAGGACGTGAAGGACTTTCTGGTCACACCTATTCTTTCTTCCAGGACTTTTTGGAAGCCAGGGATAGAAAACACAGTGGGTACACATTATACCCCCGATGGCTGGGGCTATAAAGTCTCTTCTGGGTGGTCCAGGAAGCAAGATCAGAACACATGCCGCTGCTAGCCCGAGGATGATGACATGTAACTATTAAATTTTCATGGGTTTGAGGTCAAGCATCTTGTCTAGTATCTTTTTTTCCCATAAACAGTAGGTGCTCAATAAACAAGCATGACAGCAGGAGGGGAAATGAGGAACAGGCAGGATAAATAAAATACCCTTGATGAGTTCCAGGCCTCTTAATCTTGGTCCTTTCTCAATCGGTAAATATCACATAAGGGCTCAGCCGTTGTCCTGCCAACACCTCCAAAGCATCTGCATAGTCCGGATGCCAAACCACCCAGTGTCCACCAGGGGTCCTGGGATGAAGGGAGACGTGTTTCTTTCACGGTCATCATGATCGATTACTTCTTCCCTTCAAGTCCAGAGTCGCAGGGAGTGGACATAAGGCCACCTCCAGCCCTCTGCTTCCAAGGCTGGGGAGAGGCAAGGTCTCCATTCGCCACCGTAACCAGCCTGGGAACAGGAAGGCTGGGGAAGGTGGGGGACTCCATCAGCAAGAAAACCCTGGGGCTTCACTCTCCTACGGGCAGTGCTGCGAGCGTGGCCAAACCGAGGCAGGGCGCTGGGGAAGGCGCGGGGCTCCGGCCTCGGTGGAAGGACGTGTCCCCGACGCAGAGGCCAGGCGGGCGGCCGGGCGTGGGCGAGCGCGTAGCCGGCGTGCTCCTCCGTGCGCCTGGGCGGTGCGGGCGCGACCGGCGCTCCTGCAGAGGGAGCTGTGCGCCGGGGTTGGCGCACGCTCGGTGCCGCCCGCTCCCTCTTGCTGCCGCCGCTGGGCCCGCCCGCCGGGGAGGGGCTCCCGTCCACGCAGACAGCAGCTTCCTGCTTTCTGCACGTCGTCGCCGCCGCGCCGCCGGTCCGTTTGTGCTACCTCTGGCTGTGAGCCGGCCGCCGGCTGCCGCCGTCCGCCCTGCAACTGCCTGCGCCCCAGCCGCGCCTCGCGGCCAGCCCGGCTCGCTCAGGTCCGCTCCCGGAGCCCGCGCCCCTCCACGCTGCCCCCTGCCTGTCCCCGGTCATGCTGTCCCTTCAGTACCCCGACGTGTACCGCGACGAGACCGCCGTAAGTACCCCTGCCCCCGCCCACAGGGCTCCCGGGCGCAGGTGCCCAGCCTGCCTGACCGGTGGCACCCGCAGCTCCTCTCCCTGTACGCCCTCGCCCCCTGCGTCCCTCCCCTCCCCCTCGGCCTTTGTTTGGGAGAATTGGGCCGGGGGCGCGGGGCCCCGTCTACAGCGCTGGGGTCCCGCGGGCGGTCACTCTGCTAGTGCTGGCGGCGGAGCCTGTGGGCAGCGCCGCCCGGCCGCTTCCCAGAATCAATGGGGTCAAGGGCAGACGCCCGGGTAGGTATGGGTGTCTTCAGGGAGTGGGAAGACAGACGGTGTCACTGCTTTTTTGACTGGCGAAGCCTCTAGCTTCAATATGGTGGTAGGAGAAAGTGTCCGCTGGTGTGTGTGTGTGTGTGTGTGTGTGTGTGTGTGTGTGTGTGATGTCACATTTAAAAACGAAAACAAACTTTTAAAACTTACACTTTGAAGTCCTTAGAGTTGAAGCATATTCGATTTTAAAAGGTGTATTGAGCGCCTACCCTGTCCCAGGTCGGATGAGGCGCACTGGGCCCTGGGGATGCCAGAGAACCGGACAGAAATGGGGAAGGCAGAGCAGTGACCCCATAGTGTGGCCATGCTGATCCATGTTTTCTTAAACAAGAAAAGGAGTTGAGAGAGGGTGAGAGGAGGTCTTAGAAGGGAGAGGGGTTGACCTTTTTCAGAATGAGTAAGTTTTGTCTAGTGGCGGAGTTGACCACCATTTGCCTAAGCTGCAGATGAACTCAAGGTAACTGTTGAGATCCAGTAGGCGGAATTGTGGGCAGACCCCTTTTTTGTGTAAACGTGAATTTGACGACTTAGGAACTGGATTGCATCCACATGTTGTGGCCATGATTCTCTTACTAATAGCTACATTTCTCAGATTACTTAAAATATAATCAGAGTAAGTATGTATTTGTGTGATACAGTTTTAATGTTTTTCTGTTTACTTTCCCAATTTATGCCAGAAAGTGTTTACTTTAAAGCACGTGTTACATTGGGGTAAAGGGTGCTGACGCATTAAAGGGTATATTGTTTTAAATTAAGACTTCCAAGTGACACTGATGCATTCATTCGTGGTTTCTTTGACCAGTGGCCATCTGGTAACCATGTTTTCTCAGTCTGCTCAGCTGCTTACTTATTAAATTTACCCTAACAGCTCAAGAATCTCTATTCCTGTGGTTTAAAGGATTGTTTCCTTTGAATATGGGAGTAAAGTGATCCTGCTGGATGGAGAAAGAGGCTGGACTAAATGAAAAAACCAGAGCGCTAGTTCTGGTTCTGTCATTCACTAGTTAGGTGACTTTTAGCAGCGCTTTTACCTGTTATGGGCCTTTTTTCTCATATGAGAAATATTTGGACTGACCATAGGGCAGCAGGAGTGTTGTCATTCATTCATTCACGTGACAGTCTAGCTCTGCAGTGTTCCAGACTAGTAATGGGAAGACATGTGACTATTTTGGTTCTGGTTCTTGAGGATCAGAATATAAAGAATTACCCATTCTGTGGTTTGATAAGTGCAGTTTTAAGTTTGTTTTTAGACTTACTTTGTTAGTTTTGCACCACTATGGGTGCCTAAATCCTACAGTTTATTTATCTATGTTTGATAGTTCATGAAAGGTTTAAGTGGGGATTTTATGAAGACATCTAAAAGATTATAAACAACTCGGAAGGGTATACTGTGGATTTTAATACACTCCAGTTCCTTCTCATTAAGCAACTCATGATAACTCTAAGCCTCGTGGCCAAGGGAATGTAGCTCTGGCCTAGTCTAGATTCTGTTCTGTGGCTCCTTGATAGCTTACGGTGGAGTATCCTTTTTTTTTTTTTTTTTTTTTTTTTTGCATCAAGTTTTTCGTTACTAAGCCCTAGGCTTGACTTAGGTATTTGCTTAAATGGTAGCCTTTGATTTCTAGGATGGGTTTGTTTCTCCCCAGCATCAGCTGGGGATTGCGGTAGCTCTCTGTCTCTTTCACTTGAGCACCTTCAGCCACATGCTCAGTACTCTCCTGCCAAAAGCGTCGGAGCACTGAAACCGTTTTGGTGGAGTTCTGCCTTTTTGGGCAGAAATTTGGAAGCCATGACACTTCTTGTGCAATACCATTGACCATTGCTTAAGAGAGTTGCTATCAGGAAATTCAGGCCTGCCACAAGGGACTCACACTCTGATAGACGAGGATTTACAGTGAGAGGAGAACACAGAAGAGGATGGGACTAATTTCCATCAGGAGGAGGAGGTATTATGTGAATTGAGTCTGGAAGTTGACCAGTTGGGTAAAGGACAAAGGACATTCCTGATCCTGTGACTAAAATAAAGCCATAGCTATGCAGGCCTGGATGGTTGTGGAATTGCATTTGTTTGTAGGGTGGCAAAAAGGCGATTCTGACCAGACCATCAGTCGATGGATAAATTTGCATGGGGCTGGAAAGATGAGCAGGGCAGGTTTGATGGGTCCTGCCTGCTGTGTGTACGAGTCTACACTTTATCCTGAAGGCAGTGGGTGAGTTGTTGAACAGTACAAGTAAAATATCGAACAGGATTAAGTAGTACAGTACCTTATCAGGGCTCTATTTTTAAAGCCTCTTGGGGAGATCAAGAATGATTAGCAAACTTAAATCAGGTGGAAGAATTTGATTCAAGGGACGTGGCTATAAGACACACCCACCTCATTTGTAGGATATGGTCTTAGAAAAAATTGGAGGTGGGGAGTTGTGGCTCCTGGGATTAACTGTGGAATTGTCCTAGAGAGAATCAGTTTCTTGTCCTAGTTAAAAATATCTGATCAATAACTTCCATCTGCTGTAGATGATGGTGCCCGGTCTGGGCAGATAGGGCTGCTTGGTGTAAATTTCTGGATATGCCTGAATTTAGTAACATAATCCAGGAACATTTTTTAAGCGTCTATTCTGCCCCCTCTGATGAGTGTTTGGGGGAAAGGGTGGGCTGACTGCTTTAGTCTCAGGTCTGGTTCTGAACTTGGTATGGTTCTGGGCATGTTACCCAACCTTGTCCCTGCTGTTGCTCCTAGAAGTGTATGATTGAAAGATGCTTTACAATTCAAAATTTTCTGATTTCTTAATGCTAGGAAAAGAAGATTGTTATTTTAAGCCTATTTTATAACCACTTCAAGGTGCGTAAAATGTAAAAGACTTACAGATGAGAAGAAAAGATAAAAAGCTTTTGTTCGGTGGTGACAATCTGCTAAAATTTAGAGAGGTCAGGATTGAAAATTGGTAACTTTATGAAGACCCATTAGGAGAGGCTTTAGTCAGGTTTTATGTTCCTTGCTCTTGTTTTTATGTCCCTTGCTCAGTCAGTTTAATGAAAATATGTACAGAGTGTTCTGGCTTACCTGCCCATTTATCCAGTTGTGCATCTCCCCAGGAGTTCTTTCACCTGGCATCAGACGAGGACAGATGTGGAGAGCCCAGTGTTGTAAGAGCCAGGGAGATTGTTCTCACCTAGCCAGAGCCACACTGGAACTAGAGCAGCACTAGGCTTTCTTTAGGGAATAGCCCTTACCTTCTGGCATTATAGAACAAAGCAAGGAGACAGATTAAAAATTCATCTGAGATAGAGGTAGTCTTCCCAACAGCCTTATACAAGAAGCCTTAACCAGAATGTTGGAGTAGTTCAGAGACTTGATTGGCAAGACGTTGTCAGTGTGGTTTCATTAATGGGGTTAATCATTTTTTTTTTTTTTTTTTGAGATGAAGTGTTGCTCTGTTGCCCGGGCTGGAGTGCAATGGCGTGGTCTCAGCTCACTGCAACCTCTGCCTTCTGGGTTCAAGAGATTCTCCTTCCTCAGCCTCCCGAGTAGCTGGGATTACAGGCACCTGCCACCATGCCCGGCTAATTTTTAAATTTTGAGTAGAGACAGGATTTCACTGTGTTGGCCAGGCTGGTCCTGAACTCCTGATCTCAAGTGATCCGCCACCTCAGCCTCCCAAAGTGCTGGGATTATGGGTGTGAGCCACCGCACCCTGCCCTAATGGGGTTAATCTTGATGGTATCAGGTGGAGAGATTTTGTAGTGATTTTTACTGCTGGATAATTTCTTTTGGCATAATCACTTGAGGAGTGGTGAAAACTGCTTCTACTTGCTCCTTCAAACGCCTTCAAGTGGCTTTTAAGGCTAAGCCTTAGAAGCTCCAGAAAGCTTCCTTCAGCCAGATTCTACTTACACTAAGCAGTTTTATTTCTTCCCATATCATGGTAACCTGAATGGGTGATGCTTTTGCACCTTCTTTTTGTAAACAGTGGAAAAAAGCATTTCATAACAATAAGTAAAAAGGAAGAAAGGCATTAGTTTTAAAATGTTTTGCCATTGCATTTAAGTCAGCTTTTTAAACTTATGTCAATTAGAATCATTATACTACATATTAGTCACTTGCTTTTTGGCAGTTTAGACATAAGAGCAAACCTGGGCTATATTGCAGGGAGATTTTCTAATCGTTGGGAAGCTCAGCGGAACAGGAGAATGAGCACGTATGTGTTAGCTCCCTCCCTGACGTGTCCTTCTTGTATGCCCACTGTATTGTCCACTGTATTGTGTCATTCTGTGCTTGGCTGCTGACAGCACGTTTTCAACTTTCTTTAGCACAGTGGCAGGTCTTTGTTTTGTGTTGTAGGGACAGAGCGGTTTCCTGTTCTGACCTTTCATCTTTCTTTCCTCTCTAGCTAAAACATTCTTTTCATGAAGGGTGGCTTGACACCTTTGAGAACCTGCCAACTTTGGTTCATGTGGTAATTTGGGCAGACACATTGCCAGTGAGCCAATTAGTATTTTTGTCCATCCCTTTCCTATTTCTCCATTACATTAAAAAAAAATACCAGTTTTAATTGGGGTTAGAGAGTAATTATCTAATACCTCATTTTGTCTTTTACAGGTACAGGATTATCATGGCCATAAAATTTGTGACCCTTACGCCTGGCTTGAAGACCCTGACAGTGAACAGACAAAGGTAATTTGGTTTCTAATTAAAGATAAGGCAGCCTTAGTAGCTAGCGCCAAACTCTAAATGTCAGTAACTATAGCTTTTCCTTTCCGGTGTTCTCCTGTGTTTTCTGCCATGGGATGGTGAGTATACCTGTTGTTACCACTACTTTTTGTCAAATGATTCATGGGAAAAAGACAAAAGCATGGCTTAGTCCCAGAGAAGATCACGTAAGTGTTTCAGATAATGTTTATGGTTCATAGTGACACTGATGAGCTATTTTAAATGAAAATATCAGAAAGAAAACTGATTTTTGCCAAAAGAAAAAATGAAAACCTAGATAGAAATGATGTTAAAGGAAAAAGTTGCCTAAATATTTTTTTCCAAAGAAAAGGAAATCTTGTATATGAAATGAGTATGAGGTCTTGAAAACTGAACACTGCCCTTAAATTGCTTATTGATGTCAACACAACAACAGTGAAACAAAAGCTAAGTAGTGAAGGGGCAGAGGGGAGCATTTTCTGCCCTAAAAACATAAAGCTTTCATATTCTTTTGGAGAAACAGTATTTCAAGGATCCTGCTGAAGTCCATTCAGTAATGAAGGTGGCCCTAAGTCCTATGTCCCACAGATACTTTTCCCCTTTTGGAGTGCCTGGGACTTGTCACTTATGTGTACCTTTTTTTTTTTTTTTTTTTTTTTTTGCAGTGTCTTACTCTGTCACCCAAGCTGTAGGGCACTGGTGTGATCTTGGCTTACTGCAACCTCTGCCTCCTGGGTTAAAGCAATTCTTGTACCTCAGCCTCCCAAGTAGCTGGGATTACAGACATGTGCCACCACACCCGGCTAATTTTTATATTTTTAGTAGAGATGGGGGTTCACCATGTTGGCCAGGCTGGTCTTGAACTCCTGGCCTCAAGTGATTCTCCCGCCTCGGCCTCCCAAAGTGTTGGGATTACAGGTGTGCACCATCGTGCCCAGCCCATTTATGTAATACTTTCTGTAGTTAATTAAGTTTGCTTGGTTGGGGGAATAGTGTTTCTCAGGTTCGTCTTAAGTTCTTTGATTCTTTTATTTATAATCATAGTACATAATACTTAGTACATATTTACAGTTTCTAATATGTTCACCATCCAGAAATTTATTCGAGCTTCTTTAGAGTTGCAAGGTACGTTTCCCATTAAAAAAAAAAAAAAGTTAAATGGCACTCTAGGTAGTTTTTCAGGCCAGTCTTCAAACGCCTGTGTCTTAACTCCGCCTATTTCTTGCGGTCCCTCGCCACCGTATATACCGGTCTTCTCTGGAGACCTGAATTCAGATTTGCCAGGAAAGCATCCCTTCCTGATGGAGAATTGCCCGTCTTCCCACTGGGACAAGGAAAGGGATGGAGTGAAGAGCTTAGCCGGAGCATGATGGTATATGGAGAAAAGAGGAGAAAGTAGAGGCAGGGGAGTAAACCACATGATCATCTCTTTCTTCTTCCTTTAGTCTCAAGCACTGGCTCACCTGCTTTCTGCCATCCTCACCTGTTCTTTGTGAGTAGCGTCTCTTCTTTGCCCACTGCAAAGCTCTTACGACTTTTTATCCTTTGTGCCTAAAGTAAGCACGCTGCTATTTTGAGATTTCCTAATGGTTTTTACTTTTATCTGCAATCCTACATTCTTTCTCTAACTCCCTTCAAGAAAGATAAAGATCTCATGGATGAGAATGGTTGATATTTGGGGTTTAATTTTTCTTTTCAGAAGCACTGGGTTATAGTAGTGGATAGGCAGAAATTCCAAAGTGAGAAACACCTGAGTATCTTTAGGAACGGTGAAGGCTGTAGCTCTGCAGGTAAGTCCGAGGGGACAGAGAACAGGTGTGGGGTTACTTCCCCACTTCATCCCTGCCGTAGATTACCTTGATTGTTCAACACTGGGCTGACTGAGACAGAGGGATTGGATCTGGGAGCGGAGAGTCACACGCACCTGCATAACCTGTACTGGCTAGAAAGCACCAGGGAAAGGATGAAGTTCCTGTGCATCTCTTGGAAAACTGTCCCTAAGGACCTGATGATTTCTTCACCTGAAGTATTGGCTATAACCCGGATTTCTACAGCCTTTGATGGTGATTGGGTGATTTAGCACTGTCAAAATGACCCAGGTTTTATCTGTTAGTGGATGTATACTTTGCTGTTCTTTAGTTGATAATGACAGGTTCGTGGATGACAAACCACTTATTAGTGGATATCAAGCTTCCAATTAGTGGATGAAACTGCTAATTAATGATCTTACAGTCAGCACTTGATAGAAACTAAGACATTGGAGTATGCACTGTTTTTGTGGTATACATTTCTTGGATGCTTACTATGTGCCAGGCACTTTACCAGGAGTTCTGCATACCCTGTTTCATTTAATTCTCAAATTCTGAAATATATCTTTTTATTTCCCTCATTTTACAGATGAAGAAATTGAGGTGCTGAGTGATTAAGTATGTAGTCCATGGTTACTCAGCTAGTAAGTGTAGTCAGGGGTAACCCAGGTAGACTAGGTGGTTATCAATTGCACATTAAAAAATAAGTAAAAGTAAAAAGACTGGGTGTAATACTTTGCAGATGCAAGCTAAAGGAATGTATTCATGTCTGTGCTTGCCATGTGCCTTTGTAGGCCCTCATGTGTGAACCCTGGGCCAGCACCCACTCCCATGCTGACCTGTTCTTTTTTAAAATATATATATTTTAAATTGTAATAATTCAGAGTACTGTGATCTTACATCTTTCTCTGACTTCATATTCTACCATGACAGTTTTTCATGTTAGAAAGCAATCTTTACAGCCCAGAATTTTAATAGTCATACTATTTCATCAGGCAGATGCACTATATTATGCCTAATGACTTCTGTTGGAAATGATTGTTTTCAGCTGTTCACTATTACAAATAATGTCCCAAACAAGCACTTTTCTAGATCTCCACATTTCTGACAATGACATGATTACTTACTGCAGTAGCCTTGAAGTCTCTTCTCCATTCTCAGGTATTTGCTTTTTGTCGTTGCTATCAAATGGGTTCCTTTTTCATTACTGACGGCATATACAAGTGTTACTGACTCTTTTGTTAGAGACAGGGTCTCGCTGTCATCCAGGCTGGAGTGCAGCCATCTTCTGGGCTCCAGCCATCTTCCTGCCTTAGCCTCCCAAGTAGCTGGGACTACAGGCACACACCACCACGCCTGGCTAAACTAGCTACTGCTACCGATTTTATATTTATTTTGTACCTAGTTCCCTTACTGAACTCACCAAATTTTCAGTTATTTCCCTTAGATTTTTAGATACATAATCATATGACATATAATCAAATTTAGTGATAATTCTATTTTCTCTTCTACCAAACTTTGGTAATTTTATATATTTTGTACCTAGTAATTTTTTTGAACTCACTGATTCGAATAAGTTTTCAGCTATTTCCCTTAGGTTTTCTAGATACATAATCATGTAATCTACAATCAATTATTATTTTCTCCTCTACCAAATTTTGGTTCAGATCTTACTGAATTGGTCAAAGCGCTGCAAAACATGTAAGAATAGTAGTGACAAAGAACTTTCTAGCCTAGTGTTTAAATTGTTATTTTGAATGATATTGGTCATCTTGTTTAAGCATTGTTATTCCTACTTTTAGTTTTGGATTTCGATTTCTTTTTAATACCATTCAGGATAATTATATAGCTTTACTAATATATTAATATTAAAATGTCCTTGAATTCCTGTGATAAAATGCCATTTTTTAAATCTGTTTTTATGTTCCTTACAACTATATTTACAAGAAAAGTTGTTCAATATCTTGTTATCCAGTATAATAACCACTAGCCACTTGTAGCTCCTGAGGACATGAAGTGTGGCTAGTCTGAATTGATTATGTGTTGTAAGCATAAAATACATGCTGGATTTCAAACACTTAGTTTGAAAAAGAAATGTAAAATACCTTAATATTTTATATGGATTACATAAAACCAGTCAGGACATTAGAAACATCTGTAGCTCTCTTATAAGATTTGAAATAGAGTTTCAATTTAATCTAGTATTTAATACAGGTTGGCCAATCCTGCCACTGCCTAGCGTTTAAGGCTATATCCTTTATAAAACAAAATCAGAGAAGACTTGTAATGGAAAATTCTCAAAAACAGGGTTGAAATGATTTGTGTGTAGTGGATTAAATATATTATTGAAATTAATTTTTTTTCCTTAATGTGGCTACTAGAAATTTTTACATTGTATATGTAGCTTGCATAATGTATCTACTGGGCAGCGCTGCTCCTCTGTTTCTTTAAAAAATATCTCTGTTAACATTTTTCATATCAGCGTTAGATTTGCTTCAGAGAATCAACTGAACTGCGTGTTATCTTGTACAGTCTGAAGGATTTGCTATAAAATAGCAATATGGGCCTTGACAGCTAGAAAAGATTCATCCAGATTCAACTCTCCCTCTACCCCCTGCCCCGCCCCTGTTTTTGAGAATTTTCTGTTACAAGTCTGCTCTGGTTTTGTTTTATAAAGGATATAGCCTTAAACGCCAGGCACTGTCAGAATTGGCCAACCTAAATTAAATACTAGATTAAATCCAAGACCTACTGATAGCATTTCAGATCTTGTAAAAGAGCTACAGATGTTTCTCACTTCTTGACTGGTTTTTATTGGAAATGTAATAAGCAGCTTTTTATTTGTTTTAGAGGCTCTGTAAAGATTCTCCTCTTTACAGCAAGGTATGGCTAATACACTTTTGTGTATATGCTAATAACGTGAATAGAAAATGTTCATGCTGCTTTTCTGCTCTTGTGAAAAACACACCATACCTTTTCAGTCTGGGACCAAAATTTAACTCATCAGATCCAAGATGATAGACTCACTGGCATCATTAACAAGCCTGCTTAGAGACGAATGAGAGGTATGCATGGAAGATGCACAGGAAAGGCCTAAGTTGTCCCCTCTGACACCTGAAGTATGCTGTCTGAACAGGTCAGCATGGGGCCGGCTGCGGTGGTTCACGCCTGTAATCCTAGCACTTTGGGAGGCCGAGGAGGGTGGATCACCTGAGGTCAGGAGTTCGAGACCAGCCTGGCCAACATGACAAAACCCCATCTCTACTAAAAATACAAAAATTAGCCATGCATGGTGGCACATGCCTGTAATTCCAGCTACTTGGGTGGCTGAGGCAGGAGAATCACTTGAACCCAGGAGGCAGAGGTTGCAGCGAGCCAAGATCATGTCACTGTACTCCAGCCTAGGTGACAGAACGAGACTCTGTCTCAAAAAAACAAACAAACAAAAACTACATTTGTAAAAACTGGTCTGGGAGAACTAGATGGAAATACAAACTAAACGAAAAGCTTTGAGTTAGAAATCCCTCAGATTCCTACTAAGTATAATATGCTGTTTAAGTGCACTTACCACAGTGTAATTTCACTGGTATAAATGGGTTATCAGGGTAACCATGGTAGCGTTAGCCAGAGAAGGAGGTTTTCAGTCCCTAAAAATGATTTGAGGCCGGGCGCGGGGGCTCACGCCTGTAATCCCAGCACTTTGGGAGGCCGAGGTGGGCGGATCACGAGGTCAGGAGATCGAGACCATCCTGGCTAATACGGTGAAACCTGTCTCTACTAAAAATACATAAAATTAGCCCGGCGTGCTGGTGGGTGCCTGTGGTCCCGGCTACTCGGGAGGCTGAGGCAGGAGAATGGCGTGAACCTGGGAGGCAGAGCTTGCAGTGAGCCGAGATCACGCTACTGCACTCCAGCCCCTGGGTGACAGAGCCAGACTCCGTCTCAAAAAAAAAAAAAAAAAAAAAAAGATTTGAAGACTAGATAAGTAGGTCCCAATAATCAGCCCATGTTTCCCATTCCGCACACATTTCCAGCTTGTCCTTTGTAGCTTGGAGAAGGAAGTTTGACGCAGTCTTGCCATACCCTGTTGTTTGGTAACTTGAGCCTTCAGTCTGTAAGTAACATGTAGTTGACTTCCTAAACTTTACCTTTCTAAATTTCCCTCTGGTATGTGTACTTATTTCCCCTGGCAAACAAACAAGCAAACCCCAAACCCCACACTTTGCCTTAGCTCTTCTGAGCTGCCTTCTTCCTCTCAGTCGGTCTCCCGGTCCCTTAGGGCGTGTGCCCTGTTCAAATCTTACTTTATCATGGGCTCTCTCCCTCTCTTTCCCTGCCTGTCCACAAGCCACTTTCTGCATGCCTGTTGACATAGTTGAAACCACCCTTTTCTTTGTACTACTCCCAGTAATATCTCCCATTAGCATAAACTATTTTCTTCAAGATCAGTGGTGGCCCAGTGGCCAAATCCAGAGACTTCCAGAAATCAGGCTAGGCACAGTGGCTCACCTATAATCTCAGCACTTTGGGAGGCCAAGATGGGAGGATTACTTGAGCCCAGGAGTTTGAGACCAGCTGAGATGACATAATGAAACCCTGTCTCTTTATTTTATTTATTTATTTGTTTATTTTTGAGTCAGTCTCATTCCATCACCCAGGCTGGATTGCAGTGGCACGATCTCAGCTCACTGCAACTGCTGCTTCCTGGGTTCAAGCGATTCTCATGCCTCAGCCTCCTGAGTAGCTGGAATTACAGGTGCCCACCACGACGCCCAGCTAATTTTTTGTATTTTTGGTAGAGATGGGGTTTTGCCATATTTGTCAGGCTGGTCTTGAACTCCTGACCTCAAGTGATCCGCCTGCCTCAGCCTCCCAAAGTTCTGGGATTACAGGTGTGAGCCGCCGCACTCGGCCTTTGTCTTTTAATTAAAAAAAAAGTGTGTGTGTGTAAAACCAGAAACTTAGATAAATCAGCGTATATTCCTCACTAGGGAGATGGACCTCATGTCCAGGGCGAATTGTAGAGTTGGGATATGCAGGCAAGGAGAATGCTCTTCCATCAGCCCTGCTTTTTTACATTGCTTTCATCATGGAGGCAGCATCTCTCCGATCGCTGGGGGAATGCTAAATTAGCATTTATTCTTCCTGGCCTCTTTACCCATGTGGTACCAGGTAGTCTATATTGCATAATTTGCTCCCCTTCCTGATAGTGATACTTTCTTCTCTTTACTTTTCTGACTTGGTTTTGCAACCCAGGGATCCAGGTAGAAGCAATATTCTTGTAATCTCAGTCTCCCCATCTTACCACATCTTACTGTGTCTTCACCCTTTTAGCTGAATGTTCTAGAAGTTGTTACTGAGTTGCTGAAGAAGAAATACACAAAGAAAAGAAAAATTTACACCTTTCAAGGGGTAGCTGCCTTAACTAACTGATCGTCAGGTCTGGCTTTCACAGAACTGCCCTGGAGCTTGGGCATGGGAGTTAGCTAAATGTAGAATATCAGTGGCATTTATCTAATAACTTTTTATTCTCCCTGAGTGCCGCCCTGGGCAAAATGAGAGTAACAACAACTCCATTTCCTTCACAGACCTTGAGAAGAGAACTCTAACAGGATAGGAAAAAGGTATTTTTATTTATATTCGTTCCTTCTGAAAAATAAGATAAAATAACAGTTTGTTTCAGAGAGGATGAAAGGAATATAAATGTAGATTTCTTTTCTGGGACATGTGAGTTCCCGCTTTCCATTCTCTCACTGACTAGCTGGAAGTGACCCCGTTACACCTGCTGATTAAGGGACTATGGCAATTAGAACAGAAATCCTTCAGGATTGCAGGATAAGAATCCTGGAAATGTCACCAGCTTCTCTGCCTGTCTCAGTACTGTTTCTTTCCTTGGCAAGAAAGATTTAAACCTTAAAGGACTTCTGATCATCTCTAGGATATTTAAATCCTAGGATTTCTATGTAGGTATTTTAGTGTCACAGAGATCAGCAGAGAACAAAGTTTGTGTAGGAAAATGTCTGCTTTCCCGGATGCCCTTCATTGTCTGTCCTGAAGTCTTTTTGTTTGTTTCTTTGCTTGCTCGCTTTTGTTTTTGGTCTCTGGGGTTAACCTTAAAAGTGTGTAGCATGAGGAGTTTCTGTTCTTTCTGGTGTCAATTTTGGTGTCAGTCTGGCCTAGGTCTGCCTGGATCATGTGCTTTCCCTAGCCCGGATCCAGAGGCAGCCTCTGGAAGAACTGATGCTGAGCTAGGCGAGCAGGGACTGATCTGTCTGATTGCCTTTCCCCATCTGGCCACTACCTTTTCAGGCTAAAGGAGAGCCATTGGGGTGGAAACTTGCTCCCAAGAAATTCCAGTACATGAGGGGTTAGTTAAATGTCTCTAAGCCAAAAGCCAGCAGTTAAAGCTTACTGATGGAGCTGTTGATCCCCAGAAATTACAGGCATAAAAGGCCTGTTTTGGTGTACACTGTTCTTTGAAAACTTTATAACAAACTGGGGATATCTGTGTGGATAGTTCCTTCATTCTGTGAGTTGGCAGGCATTTCCGATGTTGCTTCCATTGCAAGGCAGTGCGGAGGAATGGAGTATTTGCTGGATGGTACCAGAAGTCAGAAGATACAAATTGCAGTCTTTGGTCTTCTGTTTTCTTGTTCTTTGACCATAGCAAGCTACCTGATCTAGTATTCATTTTCTTCAGCTATAAAGAGTTAAAGTAATATTCATTAATTTAGCTCCCAGTTATAACAACACCCAACTGAGAAAATGTATTTAAAAATCCATATACAGCAAAGCTCTGGTCAAACGAAGACGGTGCTACTTGGGCATTGCAGCTTTCATGTATCAGGGTACATACTTTCTGACTCTAGTCTCCTAATTGCTTAGTCAGAATGTTTGACTTTAAAGACTCTTATCTCTTTTTATTTTTATCCACAAAACTAAGCAGATTTTCCTTTTGAATTCTAGATTTTTCATGAAAAGATACATTCTGAGCATTGTTTTTTCATTGCAACTGTGACTTGTAAGTGTGGTTTTATTGTTCTCAAGTGTAGTGATGAAACTAGGCCGAAGGTTACTTAAAGGCAATAGCCTTAAAGTAGCGTCTTTTTAAATTGATACCTTGTGAACCCCACTGGCAAAGCTGGCCTGTGAGACGCCTTCTACCCATTCATTCATGTCCCATATATGGGCCTGGATTGAGAATTACTGCCGTATGAATCCCTGCTGTAGTAGACGTGGGAAATGTGTTTAGTAACTATTTTACCACGTATTATCTCAGTCTCTAAGACTTCTAAGGTCTTAAAAGTCTTACTACCTTCTGTGGGAATGTTTAGCTTTATTACAGTTTGTAAACATACTTCTCGAAAATTCACAAGTGAAATATGTATTTAGGGAACACCTTCCTTCTGATCTCTGGATGGGATAATTTTATGAGGTAGTTGCTGGTACTGGGCTACTCCTAATCACTACATTACCTTTTCTCCCCACCCCCACCCCCCAATCTCCTTTCTCTTGCTTTCTGTAATAGGGTTTTTGATGCAAGCGGCAAAAACTGATTCTGGGCAAGTTAGGCAAATGGGGCATTTATGGCAAGGGTATGAAGGCAGCTTGGAATGGACCAAGGGCCAGGCTCTGAGCAGGCAGGAATGTCATTTTTCACCCAGCATTGCTATGGCTTCAGTGATCTCCAGTCATTCAGCCTGCCATCTCTTTTTCAAGTGATGGTATCCCAAAAGAAGGAGTCTTGATTGGCCAAGCTGTGGGTGTGTGCTCGCCCCTTGGCTGTATTGCAGCAGTAAGAGAAGAGATTTGGTAGAAGCCCGAGGGACCCCCTTTGGCTTCTGTAGTGGCAGCACAGCTACCTGCTCCACTTAGAAGGGAGGGCGCTACGGAGGGAGCATGGATGCTGGCTACCCCAATGCCACATGCCTGCAGGTTTCATTCTCTCTCTTTTCTCCATAAGTGCTTCATTTCCTCCTACTTCTTTACCTTTCCTCCTGTCTCCTTAGTTTATCTAGGTGCCCACTGTGCTGAGTATTGGGTTAAATAAGGGGGGTACGGTGTCATAAGTAAGACAGATGCCCATACCAGCATGGAATTTGCCTTACAGCTTGGGAGGACCAGAGATTGAAGATGGCATGCCACTTGATCTCTGAGCTGCTAGAGATTGGAGCAGAAAGGAGGCCAAGCCACATCTTGTAGCACAAGCTTGTTTAGCCTGCGGCCCACCGGCCACATGTGGCCCAGGATGGCTTTGAATGTGGCCCAACACAAATTCGCAGACTCTTAAAACATTCTGAGATTTTTTTTTGCGACTTTTTCTTTTTTTTTTTTTTTTTTAGCACATCAGCTATCATTAGTATTAGTGTATTTTATGTGTGGCCCGTGACAATTCTTCTTCCAGTGTGGCCCAGGGAAGCCAAAAGACTGGACACTCCTGTTGCAGAGTCTAAAACTCCAGCCCCATTGGTTCGCTATCAGGGAAAGCTCCATTTTAGAAAAGCACACCCTAAATCATTGATGAATTGTTTCAAGTACTTGTATACATTTAATGTTAGTGTTTTCTCTGTAAGTAGTTAATCAGCTTTGGTTTCAGTCATCTGCAGTTTTTCAGTGAAAAATGCTGGCATCAGATACGGTATTTTTGGGAAAACAGCTGTAAAAAAGTGAACATCTAAAGAACTATGATAACTGATTTCTCCCAACTTCTTTTTTGTTTTGTTTTGTTTTTTGAGATGGAGCTTGTTCTGTCACCCAGGCTGGAATGCAGTGGCAGATCTCCACTGCAACCTCCACCCGCTGAGTTCAAGCAATTCTCATGTCTCAGCCTCCCAAGTAGCATGAGTAGGTGGGACTACAGGCATCCGCCACCACACCTGGCTAATTTTTGTATTTTAGTAGAGACGGGGTTTCACCGTGTTGGCCAAGCTGGTCTCAAACTCTTGACCTCAAGTGATCCGCCCACCGTGGCCTCCCAAAGTGTTGGGATTACAGGCATGAACCACCGCGCCAGGCCTCAACTTCTTTTTTTCCCCCACCATGTTTAGGTGCCTAATTCACCATCCCGTTCTGCCATGTTCAGGGGAGAAAGTGCTTAGCCATAAAAATCACCGGGGCACTTGTTAAAAATACAAATGCTCAAGCTTCAGTCCGGAGCATTGGATTTCAGTATAAATCGATTTTCCAAGAGCCCCACTCCTCACCCTCAGGTAATTCTTCAGACCCAGAAAGTTTGGGAAAACTGCCCTAGGGAATACTTAGATTACTTGATTAAAGAACAATTATAATACCTTTCTTTTTTTTAGGGCCTATTCTTAAGCAGCTAAGTTCTAATAGATACCTCACTGTTGTTTATAGCATCTTTGTAAATTAGTGTTAATGGTTCCAATTTTTCTCATTGGGGGAAATTAAGGCATGTGACAAAATTTCTGGGACTCTTCCAGATCCTCTGACCATTTGAATCAGCTCTTCATTTAATCATATACATGACTCTCTGGAGCTCCAGTTGTACCTCCATAAAATCTCATAACTTTCTACTTGCTCTTGTCCGTGCCAGCACCTCCCTGGGTCCCCCATACATTGCCAATGAGCTAGATGTTCAGTAACTTCCTAACTTGTCTCTTTTCTTCCAGACTTTTCTTTTTACTCTGCTCCCTCTAGCAACTAATGAGAACCCTTAGAGATGTTGGAACCTCTGCCTGTTCGTAGGAAGGCAGTGTGTATAGTTGTTAAATGAGCAACTTTAGAGATAGAAAGGCAGGATTGAATCTTAGCTCCACAATATTATTAGACATTGGTCATATTGGTTTTTTTGTCTCTTTCTTTGAGATGGAGTCTTGCTCTGTCACCAGGCTGGAGTGCAGTGGCGTGATCTCAGCTCACTGCAATCTCTGACTCCCTGGTTCAAGCAATTCTCCTGCCTCAGCCTCCCGAGTAGCTGGAATTACAGGCATGCGCCACCATGCCCAGCTAATTTTTGTATTTTTAGTAGAGGCGGGGTTTCACCATGTTGGCCAGGCTGGTCTCGATCTCCTGACCTCGTGATCTGCCTGCCTTGGCCTCCCAAAGTGCTGGGATTACAGACGTGAGCCACCACACCCGGTCCGACAATTGGTCATGTTTTTTAGCCTCATTTTTCTGACTTGTAGTTTGGAGAAAACCACCTCATATAATTGTTAAAATTAAATGATAGTGTTTTTGAGCCATTTAGCAAAGTAGCGGGCACATAGTAAGTGCTTAATAAATGCTCCTCTTTGCACTCGTTATTGAGCAGTTTAAATAGTATGGAAATTATGGTTTTTGATAATTTGAAAGACTTCATCCTTAGAGTTATCTGGGACAAGTTCTTTTATTGCAATTAATTCTTGGGCTTTTTCCCCCCATTTTGTTTCACAGTCATTGCTCTGTTCTGTTCTGCTTTCTTTTTGGATCAATTTTAGTCCTTTGTATTTCTTAGTAAATTATTCATTTCATTGAGATTTAAAAATTACTAGCATGAAGTTATGTGTAATATGCTTTTAAAATGACTTTATTCTCCCAATCCATGGTTATATTTGTTTATAATTTCTAAATTTGAGTATCTGTAGCATCATCTTTGCTTGATTAGTTTAGCCAGAGCTTTGGCTAAATGTGCTTTTTTTTTTTTTTTTTTTTTTTTTTTTAAAGCAGATCTAGGAAGTCTATAAGTTTCATACTTAAAATTTTCTAGTTCATCGATTTCTTATTTTGTCTTGTTATTTTAAAATTTTTTATTTTAATGCTTAAAGTTCATTCTTATAAAACACGTTTATTGTAAAGAACTTGCTCAGTCATCCCCAGCCAGCCCTGGAGCAAGCTTCTGGTCAGCTCTCCTCTTTCCAGCCTGCTCATGGTCATCCAGTCTCATCTCATTCAGAAAACCAGAGGCTTCCGAGGAAGCTGTGTTAGTCAGGACACTTGATTACTGGTAACTGAAACCCAACTCAGACCAGCTCACATAAAAAGAGGAGCTGAGTGGCTCACATTATTGGGGTTCAGGGTATAAGTGCCATTAGGCACAGTCTGATCCAGGAGTGCATGTGGTATTTTTGGGAACCTTTTTCTCTTAGGTCATCTGCTTTTCTCTGATAATTTTATTTTTCCAGCAGCTGCTCCTATGTGGTAGAGAAAGATGAGTCTTGTCTCTTTGGGTTTCTCACAGTCCTTGTAGCCCCAAGTGTCTTGAGTTGAGATAACTTCTCTCTTCAAATACTCATCTCTGTCCCTAAAAAAGGATTCTGATTGTTTTACCTGGGTTTACTACTACTACTATTTTGTTGACTATTGCCTGTGGGTTAGAATTGATGGAAAGACTTTGCTTATGAAAATGAATAATGTTTACTTATATAAAGAACGTGGAAGGGAGTTAGCATAGTTAGACTACAGAGGTGTCTGTCACATTATCTATGACAGATGGAGGTACAAGCGACCAGTACCCAGAATCCTCACTGAGAATGCTCAATTGCAGATGATACGATCTGATGGAGAAAGAGGGTAAACCTCAAACTTTCTGAAGGTATAACTGTCACCGTTCCAGCCAGATGTTCCTCATCAGTCACAGTGTGATCACTGTCCTTCAGTACCTGGCATAACCAAGCATGAGCACTCAGTCTCCCAAGCCTGCTTCCTGTACACTCCTGAATTCAGTAGTGCAGGACTGGAAGAGGCTGGCTCCCTGATGTGTGAGTCATGCCAGCAAGCCCTGAGATCAGCCACAGCCTCACCTGCCTGGTCTGGGGGAGGGACATTCTGATTGGCCATTAGTGGTCACACCCTTTCCCCAACTATCAGTGGGACTTCATACAGCACCAGAAAGAAATAGATGGCAACTCCAACAGTGTTTCCCACATCCCATGAAACTTAATGTGTGATAGTCTTGTTTTTCGTATTTCTTCCTATTTTCTAAGTAATCTTGTTACAGTTTGGATTTCCTCATTGATACAGAATTACTCAGGAGAGGGAGGATATGAGTGTGTTTAATGTCCTCATGATCAGATATTTAGTTAGGTTTGGATTTGAGGTGCAAATCACCTCTTCACCAGGTTTTTGGTCAGGAGAGTATATACCAAAGAATGGCGCCTAATGGGGTTAAAATTTCAGTTTTGAATGGGCTCCCCTGGTCATGACGAGTATCGAGAACAAGGCTTGAATATCAGGTCGGAGTGATGGTTTCTGCTTCCTCCCTAATTGATAGTAACTAGTCCCAGTGAGGGAACGAGTTGATTTACCCACACGGGGACAAGCAGAGAGGTGGAAAGAGGCCTGACAGGCTTCTAGAAGGCCCCGCCTAGTCTGCTGGTTATGTGCAGCTGGAAGCTTACTAGAGCCCTTTTCACCCAAGAGCAGATGGTCCCAGAGAGAAGAGATGGGCCCACTCTGGGTTTTTTATGTTAAAGTTGAGCCCAAAAGATTTGGGGCTCTCACTGATTGAACTAGAATATTTCTCCACCTTGAGAATGAGTAGGGGGGTGCTTGTGGGCCAGGAAAAGAAAGCACTTCACGTGGTGAGGTTAATGGCATTGTGGTCAAAACTGTGACCTGAACAAGCTTTTCTTTCTGGGGCTTAAGGTTCCCCCTTTGTTGTCTGATGGGCTGCTAATTTTTGTAAACATTGAGTAAGTCCTGGAAAATTACAAGCACTCTTTTTTTTTTTTTTTTTTAATGGTAGAGATTCCTTGGCATAGATATTAGCCTTGGAAAGTACATTATTCCAGTCTTTTATAATTTCCGTTTCTGGACGTGTTTCCTGAAAAGCAGCTGCATCTAATTGTCTTTTGGGCATGACCTACCTTGACTGTCCTGCCCTCCTGGCCCTAAGTCCTATAGCCTCAGGGTGAGCGCCTCTTGGCTGCTTTTTGATGGGACTGTCCCTGTACTTGGAGAGTCATTTCCAAATTCCAAATTCTGCTAAAGTGAGAGGGGATCCAAGTGTGCTGCCCCTGCCTTTCACTTAGGCTGGGGTTATGGTTTTTGCCACTTTCTCCAGAAGCCCTGATAGTTGCTTAACCAAGTCCTATATCTGTTATTTGTAGCAGATACTCCTCAAAGCCTGTGGGATGTAGATAGCACCACTCTTAGTTTTCATTGGTATTTCAGAAGAGGGGAGGTTGAGCCAATCTCTACCTGGAAATCCCTCCTGGTCATCTTGCCTGCCTGCCGATGGCACTTGCCGCAGCCCACCCTGCCCTGCCCTGCCCTGGAAGTAGCTTCCCCTTTATTTGTTCTCCTCTAGCACATATCTTTATCTTTCATTCATCTTGTTAATCGCCATGGTGCACATTGTAGTGCTTTGTATACATGTTTATTTAATGAGTAACTCTAGGCATAATTTTTATTCATTTATGTAAGAATTGTAAAAAGATGAGTTTTTTTTAAGTGAACAGTATTTTTAATTTACACTTCCATTTAGAAAGGGAAAAGTTAGAATTATATATTCACATGTGGAGCAATCAGTAAGTGAGCCTATATCTGTATTTCGTAAGTCAATTTTTTAAATTGACAAGTGAAAATTGTATATATTTAGGTGTGTAGCATGTTATTTTGATCAATGTAGAAATTGTGAAATGGCTAAATCAAGCTATTTAACATACGCATTACCTCACACACTTTTTATGTGTGTGTGGTGAGAATGCTTAAAATCCCTCTTAGCAATTTTCAGGTAGTTACCATGTTGTACAATAGATCTCTTGAACTTATTTCTCCTGTCTAACTGAAACTCTGGGTCCTTTTACCAACATCGCCCCCAAGCCCCGCCTCTGGTAAACACCATTTTACTGCGTTTGACTCTTTTAAATAAAACGTATAAATGAGAGCATGAGGTATTCATCTTTCTGTGCCTGGCTTATTTCGTAGGTCTGCAGTATTTTGTGTATTAAAATAGAGTACATGAGGGCACTTTGAAAAAAATTTTCTGAAGACATTAGGAGTAAAGGAATCTCAGCTCCCAAATTAAGCCACCGCTTGCCAGATAGCTTTTCTTTTTCTTTTTTTAATTGCAGTAAGAACACGTCACATGACAGCTACCCTTGTAACAGATTTTTCTGTGCACAATATAGTATTGCTAACTATAGGTACAGTGTTGTACAGCAGATCTCTAGAACTTAATGATCTTGCATAACTGAAGCTTTGCTTTGCTTTTAAGCTTTCTCATAGTCAAGGCACATGAGATATAAGTAAGATTTCTTAGTTTTGAGCAGCTACTGTTTGCTAGGAAAATGTGTTCAGATTCATGTATGGATATAAAATCTAACTGTTGACTCTCTTTAGAAGCTCAGCTGCATGCATCGGGGCTTTCATATTGCAGTTATTTTAATACATCCTAGAATGAGACTGTGGGTACTGAAACTCCTTGAACAACAAGGAATTTGTGTTTTCCTCACCCTGCTTCCTTATCACCATGTAACTCTTCCATGTTCTTTTTCTTTATTTTTATTCTTTTTCTCCCTTTTCCCCAATTTTTTTTCCTAATTTTTAGATCAACCAAGATGGTATACCTGTTAAATACGTAAATGACCAAGAAGGCATTTCCCTGGTTAAAATATCAGAAATATTATTGACATTTATGTAACCCTAAATTTAACAAAGCTTCTTTATAGAAGTTTTCTACCACCTTCATGAAAAGGATTTGCCCGAGTTATAAAGATGTGTGTTATGAAAAAACTTGAGACTTTTAGGAATTTGGACACTCTTTGGTTTTACATCTAGATATTTGACTTGGAAGAGTGCAGTCTTTAATGGTCTATTTAAAGTAATTAGCTAACATTTGTGGGTAGGAGGTGACAAAATTGGATGTACTAATCCTGGAATTATTTGGTAGCATTTTTATGCCTGGCATAACAGTTTTATGAAAATTTTATATGTGAAAAGCCAGTGTGTCTGCTTCAGAGTGAGATGAATTATGTTGCAGTAGTTGTAATTATGCCATGAGTCATGTAAAAGAAGCAAAGCAAAATAGAGAAACAGCTGGAGAACACAATTCTACTTTTCCAAGGAAAATGAACTGAGCAATCTGTTGAGCAGCCTCTGACCCTTGGACCCACCGTGGGCCTAAGTGCAGCCTCATGCGAATCAGAAGGATCAGGGAAATGAATCTTCAGGGTACCCTCCTTAGAGAATCCCTCAGTGGAAGTGCAGGGGCCAGCCAAGACCCTAGCATGCTGGGGTCTCAGAGTGGAATCCTTAGGGCTCTGACTAGAATGTTCTGGTGAGGCCCTCTGGGAAATAGCCACCAAAACTGCAAACTAACATGTGCTGTGCCCGTTTTCTCTGTTTCCACTCCCATTATAATGGTTGTTCCTGCCCCTTTTATAGACCAGCCATTCCTCTCGGCCTTGTCTCTCACCCGAACCACTGTCCCAGCCTCCTAACTGGCCTGTATGTCTCCACTTTTGCTCCCCTATAGTCTGTTCCCCGTCCAAAGCATGGTAATCTTTCAAAAAAGGTAAATCTCCTTACCCAATCATGGCTTATTTGCACTTCGATGAGAGATTGAAACATCGTATCTGCCCACCAGGTGCCACCTGCTGTAGCTCATGTCTGGTCCTCTGACCTCAGCTCATTCCCAGCCTCACTTACCTCCTTACTCTTCTTCACACCTGCCAAGCTATTCCCCCTGCCAGGACTCCCACACCTGCTGTTTCCTCTGCCCAAAACATTCTGCCCCACCTTGCATGGTTGCTCCCTCTCAGTCTTCAATTTGAAACCTCCTTAGAAGGGCTTTTGTGACCACCCTGCTTAATTAGGTGCCCTCTTTCCTGGTGATTTTCAAGATCTCCAAGGAATGGCTAGTTTGTAAATTTCCAAACCATTTGTGGATTGAGGTTTTTCCAAACTATAATGAAGATGCCATAGTAATGTCAAATTGCCATAAAGATTTTCAGCACTCACTCTTGTTTTCCGCACTCTTCTCATTGTGGGCTGGTAGCAAACTGTTCAGGCCAACACTGATCTGTAGTTGACACTTCGGGTAGCAAGCAGCATTGCTCTGCTGATTACCCTGTGTATGTCCTTAGAACCAACCATTCTGCAACCCTCTGGCTTTTTGTGGGTGTGTCCCCAGTAGCGTGAGCTCCGTGATGACAGGGATTTTAGCTTGGACTTGTCACTCATCCATCCACAATGCCATGATCAGTGTAAACACACACAAGATTTGTGTTTAGTCCACGTGGATGCTCCAGCTCCCTGATGTTCCTACCCAGCACAGCCCAGTTCATGCAGAAGAAAATCATAGGAGGCCCAGGTTGTGTCTCCCTTCTTTCCTGGGTGGATCTGCTTCATCTCCACATCCTTTATCAGTCTCTGAGTGATTTTGCTAACTCACTGCATGACCTTAACCAGGGGACTTTAATACCACTTGCCTCCATCTCCATATCTGTGAAGTAGGCATGGTGTTTTCTTCCACTGTAAAATGAAGTAGTGCTTTTGGACACACTTCGTGATCTCCAAAATGCTCCCCTGAGTGGTTTCTCAGATAGGCATTGATTTTGTAACTAAAAAACAAAATCCAATTTCCTCCTTGATGTTTTTAGTGAGGGAAAGTACAGTCAGCAAACTTCCTGTAAAGGGCCACATAGTAAATATTTTAAATGTTGCAAGCCACATAAGTCTCTGTTGGTTTTTCCCCTCTAGCTCTTTAAAAATACAGAAACCATTCCGATCTCCAGAGCCTCAGGAAAGTGGGCCAGGGCGAAGATTGCCAATCCCTAGTGGTAGCTGGAATTGTATTTCTGTGGAAGTCGGTAAATTTTATTTTCTGTTTAAATGAAATCAGAAATGTGACCTGTAACAGTTTTATCTTTCTTGAACTGGTCCTCTTGCAAAAACGTTAATTACTGTATTCATACTTTAGATCCCTTTTCTCTTGTTTTTAAATGCATCGTAATCAATGAGCTTTGGAACAGTTTGTCCCACCACAAAATCATGGTTCTCCAGAGCGGGATTGGTGGTTTTTGTAGGGGAACCCAAAGCATTGTTGCACACTTGAAGACCATTGTGAGCTTGGATGGGCCCTTAGAGCTTGATGATATATCCCAAAGTGAACTCTGATAATAATGCATTTTTCCCTGCCATTCAAAATATATTACGGTCTTAATTTCCTGAAGTTTTTCCCTGATGATTTACTTATTTATAGACATCTGATGAAATCTTCTATTGAATTTAAAGCTGATAGAATGTTCTTGTTTCATTTCTTGCTAATAGCCAGATGTGAATTACTACTAGCCAAGTTTTTATGGTATTGTTAACTTTTTAACTGGTTAGTTACAAATAGGGTGTGCTTAGATACAACTCATCTTTTGTAAAAGCCCCTTTTCCTGACTTCACTACCAGTATTTCCTGACAGCCATCTGTTGCCTTTCTTATAAACCATGTTGCCGATATTCTTCTGCAATGCTACTTGTTTCAGGTGTTTTTTGTTTTAGTGTGTGTTTTAAGACAGAGTCTCCCTGTGTCGCCCAGGCTGGAGTGCAGTGGCACGATCTTGGCTCACTGCAGCCTCTGCCTCCTGGATTCGAGTGATTTTTGTGCCTCAGCCACCTGAGTAGCTGGAATTACAGGCACCCACCACCACACCCGACAAATTTTTGTATTTTTAGTAGAGACAGGGTTTCGCCATGCTGGCTATGGTGGTCTCGATCTTCTGGCCTCAAGTGATCCACCCGCCTCAGCCTTCCAAAGTGCTGGGATTACAGGCATGAGTCACTGCACCCGGCCTCCAATGTTTTTTCAATGTTCCTTGGTTGCAAATTTTAGCAAAGTTGTCTGATTGAAATTAACATGGTAGTAGGTCTTAGCAAGTCAACACCAAAATCGATAAAATAGCACCTGGGTATCCCTAACTTTCTCTCTTTGACTCTGACTTCTCTTGGGAAGGCCAGCTGCTGAATAAGAAGCCGGGAGCCATGGCACTGTGTAAATGCAGATTATTGGCAGTGTGTGATCTGAGCTACAGTATAGTGTGTTTGTTAGGAGTGTGGATCTGGGAGCCAACTCTGCCATCTGCCACTTCCTAGCTGTATGATGTCGGGCAACTTTTTAACCACTCCAAGCCTCAGTTTCCTCATTTGTAAAGTTGGCCTAATAAAAGGACCTTCTCCATAGGATTATTGTGAGTTCTAAATAAGTTAATACTTGCCCTGTAAGCGTTAGCTGAGTTAGTACCGTGTAAGCATTTGTTGTTACTACATATTAATCAGTCACTTGGCAGGAGCTGGGAAGGTATGAAGAAGGGTAAGGAGGTGAGAGAGGCTGGTAATGAGAGAGAAGAGGCACTGGCCAAGAGACAAAGTGTGCTTTTTCTGATACATATTAGTGGATAACATTTCACTTGGAAAACTTTATATTTAACTTGCTTTGTCCATTTTAATTTCTCCACAGGCCTTTGTGGAGGCCCAGAATAAGATTACTGTGCCATTTCTTGAGCAGTGTCCCATCAGAGGTTTATACAAAGAGAGAATGACTGAACTATATGATTATCCCAAGTATAGTTGCCACTTCAAGAAAGGAAAACGGTGAGACTGCTTTTACTGAATTTCCTTTTTATTTTCAAAGTAAATGCTTTCTTAAATTGTAAAATACAAATTCCATATAACTTGTCCTTGTATAAGATTAATTCATTATAAGGAATTAATTTCTATGCCTGAATGAGAATAATATTTTTGATCTATTAGGTATTGCCCAAATTGTTAAAATAATAGTTAAGAAATTTAGTAGAGGTAGGTCATATAAAGAAATCCAGATTATAGGAAATTGTTGTTGTCTTATGGGTAGTAATTGGTGAGACAGGGTGATTCATAGATAGCAGTGGAGGTTTGTTTGCCTCCAAAGTTAATTATCTTTGATGTATACTACTTGGAAACATTTAATTCTGTGTATTTCTTCCATTAAAGAATGGTGAAATGGGTGAATTCACTTCTCTTGTTCCTGTCCCATTAACACCCACTTACACATGTTTTCTTGATCTTTTATTAAATCTCTTTGGAGCCACTATCACACGTTTACTTTAGACTTTCTTTAGCCCTCTGCCATTCTTACACAGAGATCAGCAATGTACAGCCTGCCTACCAAAACCCTGCCTGCCTACCTATTTTTATAAATAAGGTCTGATTGGGACACAGCCATGCTTATCAGTTTACATATTGTCCATAGCTGCTTTTGTGCTGCAGCTACAGGCCTGAGTATTATAGTGACAGACTGTATGGCTCACAGAGCTTGAAATATTTGCAGTCTTGCCCTTTACAGAGAAAGTGTACTGACCTTCCACCCTAGCAGCCTCGCTAGGGAAAAGAACCAGAATTTTATTTTAGAAAAGTCTGCTTTCTTCTTCATTTAAAAGAAAAAGTTACTGCTTTATTTGAATATCAATTTTTATTTTAACACATAAAATGGTCTTTATTTGCCTCTACTTAGCTAATGTGCAGGATTTCAATACAGGATTTGAATATGGAAAGCAATTCCGTTAACAAGCTCTAGGTAGAGAGAAATGATGGGACCTTTCACCCATGTCCCTACGTCCCTGTGATGGCCAGATTACAGTTGTACCTTTTTAGGTTTTTGGTTTTGTTTTGGTTTTTTGCTTGTGTGTGTCTGGTTTTACTCCACAAATAGAAAACTCCACAGCTAAATAAAGACCATCTCTGTTCCCCAGGTATTTTTATTTTTACAATACAGGTTTGCAGAACCAGCGAGTATTATATGTACAGGATTCCTTAGAGGGTGAGGCCAGAGTGTTCCTGGACCCCAACATACTGTCTGACGATGGCACAGTGGCACTCCGAGGTAAGTGCTACACAGAGAGGCCCGTGGAACTCCCAAGACCCTCACTTGGAGCTCTGAAGTTAGTGCAGTTGCTTTACCTTTGAAATGCCAGGCAGGGTGTGGACCATATTGTGGAACAGATGCACATACAATATCAGGAAAGCTAATTTTTGCACAGTATATTTAGAATACATGAATAGTCACATTCCTCTTTTCCACTCTGATGGCATGAAGCAGAACTGGAGAATAATTCACACTGGACCCAAATTAGCTTCTAGGGCTTCTGGAATCTTGACGTATCTTCATTATTTCCTCCAACATCCCTGAGACCTACCTGTGATTAGAAAAAAATAAGTCATCTTCTATAAGAAGTTTAAGCTGTACAAAGATTGTTCCAACTGTAAATATTAAACAGGAAAGACTGTTTATCAGATCAGTTTCCCTCTTGGGAAGGAGGCGATTAGAGTTTTAAAAATGTAGTTAATTGTCAACATGTTAGAATTACAAGTAAAAACACACAGATCTTGTAGAAATTGAACAGCTGGGTATCCTGTTCCCTGGAGATGCAGGTTTAAAGACTAAGTTTGTCCACAGTTGCTGTACATCTCCTACTTAACTCTGCCCCTAAGATAACCTGCTCCATAGGCCATAGAGAAGATTATCCAAGGTTTCTGCAATAAGCAGAGTTCTAGGGTAAGGAACTAAGTTATTCTCCAGTTCTGTGTTTTAATAATTGTAAACTCTACAATGATAATGATGTTCTAGATGACGTTGGCTCAGCATTTTCCCTGTAGTATCTTCTGGTTTTGTAGAAAAAACCATATGATTAGTTATAGCCCTGTAGAATTGAGAAATTGAGACATTGAAGTCCTCTGTAATCAATAAGATGGGAGTTATAGAGCCCCGTTCCATCAGACCTGTGCAAAGACCCTTTTTTATACAAACACTTCTAACCATGATCCAGTCATTCAGTGGTCCACCTTCCCCTCCCTCTGAATAGGCTGTGTATATAAACAATGATCCTTTATCGAACCAGTATCGAAAATAAGACATCAGCCAGCTCAGATTCTTCCATGAATCTGAGCTTGTAGTTTTCAGTGAATTTAATACACAGGTTCTGTTGAAGTAACATATCCCATATAGGAATTCATTTAGTTTCCACAAGGATCTATCATCTTGCAACCCATCCAGAGGGACAGAGTCTTAACTCCTAGCCTGACAATGCATTCTTCTCGTGACTTCTTTATGGAATGTTTGCTATGGACAAAGCCTTGATGGGTGAGAAGCGAAATTAGGCATGAGACCTGCCTCAAACAGTCATTGAGTTTTCTAAGAGCGGTATTATAGGGAAGTTATCACAAAAGGAGTAAACATTCAGATTCTTTTGGTAGTATATGATTTTTAAAGATACTTTTCAAATCAAAATGTTTTATTTAAATTTTTCTGAAAATTTTCTGAGAGAGATATATATATATATATATAAACAATTCAAACACTCCAGTACTATGTAGAATAAAAGGCGAACATGTTTCTTTTTCCTGTCACCTTCTAGACTCTTTTCTGCATTTACATACATATGAGCCTAGATACTTTATAGGACTTACAATGGTTAATGAGTAGGTTCTGTGAAATTTTAAACAAATTTCCCATTAATTGAAATTCCATGTAAAAGAATAGGAAACCTCTAATAATAGTTGAGCTTCTTAAAATTTTCAGTCCCCAATAACATTTAGCAAACAGCCTAAGAGGAAATCTCTGGTGTCAGAGTCTCCAATAGGAGGTGTTGTATTGAATGCTTTACATACTTCATAATTAAAAAAGCTAATATGAAACACAAGTATTTGCCAGGAAACATTCCATAGTGATTAGAACATTCCGCCAGGGCCCTAAAGGATTGTACATGGCACGACAGTCTATAGACATATTGCTTTTCCTTTCACAATTTCTTGTGGAATGTGCACTCCGGGCGCCTTCACTGCAAACCCTCAGGCTTTATTTACCTGGGCCTGTGATGGTCAGACAGTGTGGACATTAATCCTTGTGCACAGGTAATGCTCCGAAAATGAGGCTGTAACAAGGGATTTTAGATCGTTTGGATTCAATCCCCCAAATTACCTAATGACTACAATTTAGTTCTATTATATGGTATGTGTCATAATTCAGTCATTACTCTAAAAGCAGTTTCCTTTTTCTCCTTATTCCCTTTAGAGTATAAATAAAATATGACAGAAGTCCCAGATGAGCTCTGCTTTTAACTGAACTGCCTATTGCATTATAAAAATTTCAAAATGAAAGCATTTTAGTAGGCATATAATCTAATATTTCATTTTATAGACAAATTAAGATCTGGAGAGGTTAGGAAGCTTGTCTAAGGTTATAAGGGTAATTCCTGTAAAACTTGGGCTGAGCCCCCAGGATTCCTCACTACCAGATTCCTATTCCTTTTGTTGCCACATTCTACCTCCATGTTATGAAAGAGAGCTTTGTCAGATGGCATAGAGGGCAGTGGAGTTGTGTTCCCATGTTTGTCACTGGATAATTTCTCCTGTGTCCCATAGGTTACGCTTTCAGCGAAGATGGTGAATATTTTGCCTATGGTCTGAGTGCCAGTGGCTCAGACTGGGTGACAATCAAGTTCATGAAAGTTGATGGTGCCAAAGAGCTTCCAGATGTGCTTGAAAGAGTCAAGTTCAGCTGTATGGCCTGGACCCATGATGGGAAGGGAATGTTCTACAACTCATACCCTCAACAGGATGGAAAAAGTGATGGTGAGTGAAGACTTCAGATGAAGCACGTTTTTCACAAAATGAAGTGTGACTTCAAGTGACTGAAAAGAGACGCTAAACCCTACATAGAGGTTGTGTGGTCCAGAACCATGTTTCCTCAAAGGGTGCTGTATCAGTTGGCTTTGCTGTGTAATAGACCACACCAAAATGTAGTAGCTTAGAATAATAAACATTTATTTTTGCTATGAGCCTGTGGGTTGGCCAGGTAGTTCTTCTGGCCTTGGCTGAGTTCTAACATGTATCTGTGGTCAGCTGCAGGTCAGTTGGTTCATCTTGGCTTGGCTCTTTTACATTTCTGGGGCCTCAGCTGGGACGACTAGCAGACTAGCCTGGGCTTGCTCACGTGGCAACTCAGTGGAATTACAAGACGGGGAGCTGAATGACACAGCGTTCTTAATGCCTAGGCTTGCTCCTGGCACGTCAGCTTTGCTGCATTCTGTTGGCTAAAGCAAGCCAGGGGGCCAGCCCCTTTTCAGTGGGTGGAGAAATAGATACAGGGAGCTGCGGAAAATTGGGATCATTATTACCATCAATCAATCCCTTATAGATGTGTTATATCTCCTAAGGAGATTATGGAGAAGGTGAATTTTTAAACCAAACCAAACTATTTGATGATGTTGAGTGATTATAAAACTTTATGACTGTAGTAATCGCATATTCTCCTCTGATCAGAAGTTATAGGTCACCTGTTGGTTGCCATTTATCTTGATACTTTTCTCCTTGTTACTTTCTGGACACACCTTTATTGTTCTTCTCTTTAATTGCACAAAGATCCTGTTGTGTTCAAAGCATTCCTCCTCCTTTGCTCCTTCACTTCTAAATTTTCCCGGGCAGGAAGGGCTATGTACCTTGTACCTTACTGGTACAATGTGTCATTTTCTTCCTTTTGCTACCCCACATTTCAAGGTGGTATGTAGCATTTTCTTGTTAGGTTGGTTGGTCTTTACGGGTAAGTTTTACAATCCCTGTGTTAGAGATTAGGAGCTTGGGCACAGAGGCTCAGTAATTTGCTGGAGGGCTGGGATCTGGCAAGAAGCACAGCTACTCCAGTGCTTTCTGCTGTACCTGTTGTTCCCTTATCATGACTTGCTGTATCTTTGTCATCTTTAAATATCCTTGCTTTCTTTTCTGTTTTTTTTTTCCCGCAGTTGAATTGAGAATAAGGCTACAGTGTTTTTCATCTCTTGGCTATGTTTAGCTTTTTCTGCCTTTTGATTAGGCTACATCAAGACCTTTTTTATAAATTCACCAATGAATTACAAGAGGAGCTAAAAGTAGGCTTTTTATTCAAGGATGTTGGCTAAAGAAAGATGTCTGTGCTCTGGAAACGAAATTAGCTGCCTGTGTTAAGAGTGCCCCAGAGTTAGAAAATGTTAGTTATTTCCACGTTCTGGGAGAAAAAAAAGTATAACTGGCCAATTCATGTTAGAGAACGTTATTATGTTAACTTGTAAAAAACAAAAGTTACTATTTACCATCAGCTTTCAGTGGCATAAAATAATAATAACTAGTAATTGAGATAGATATAAGAAAGCCAACATCTCCGTAGCCTCTCAGACTGTGATGGGAGCCTTACAAATGAAGCTAAGCAATTCCTACCATGTGCTTCTTACCAGTGTCCCTGAAAGCTCAATGACAATCACTTAAGTGCCATAAAGCTTTTTTTACATTATGGTATTATCTTACATTTTTCCCTCCCTTGCCCTGAAAGCTTGGTACGTCATCATAATGAAAAAAAGAAGTTCAGCCTCAAAGAAGACTCCCAAATCAGCAAGTATGAGTTAATTACTTTCAGTTTGATATTCAACCAATACTTAACCTTTTTTTTTTTTTTTTGAGATGGAGTCTCGCTCTGTCACCCAGGCTGGGGTGCAGTGGCGTGATCTCAGCTCACTGCAACCTCTACCTCCCGGGTTCAAGTGATTCTCCTGCCTCAGCCTCCCGAGTAACTGGGACTAGTTAGCGCCATGCCCAGCTAAATTTTTTTTGTATTTTTAGTAGAGATGGGATTTCACTGTATTGGCCATGCTGGTCTTGAACTCCTGACCTTGTGATCCTCCCACCTCGGCCTCCCAAAGTGCTGGGATTATAGGCGTGAGCCACCGCGCCTGGCCGATACTTAACTTTTTAAAAAGTAAAGTTTAGTTTTTAGAACAGTTTTAACAGCAAAATTGAGAAGAAAATACAGAGACTTCTCATGTGCCTCCTGCCCCCACATATTCATTTTACCTCTCTTATTATGAACATCCCCCGCCAGAGTGGTACATTTGTTTTTCATTGGTAAATCTACATTGACACATCATTATCACCCAAGTTCATAGTTTACTTTAGGGTTTGATTTTGGTGTTGTACATTCTGTAGGTCTGAACAAATGTATAGTGACATGTATCCAGTGTTGTAGTATCATACAGAGTAGTTTCCCTTGCCCTAAAAATCCTTTGTGTTCCAACGATTCATTCCTTTCTCATCCCAATCTTTTGTAGTCACTGATCTTTTTACTGTCTTTATAGTTTTGTCTTTTCCAGAACATCCTGTAGTTGGAATTAGACAGTATGTAGCCTTTTCAGATTGGCTTTTTTCGTTTACTGATAATACATTTAAGTTCCCTACATGCCTTTTCCCGGCTTGATAGCTCATTTCTTTTTAGTGTTAAATAATCATTGTTTGAATGTGCCACAGTGTGTCCATTCACCTACTGAAAGAATGCTTAGTTGCTTCCAAGTTTCAGCACTTACGAATAAAACTTCTATAAAAAATCTGTATGCAGCTCTTTGTTTGGACACAAGTTTTCAACTCCTTTGGGTAAAGGAGCATGATTGTGGGATCATGTGGTTAAGAGTCTGTTCAGTTTTATAAGAATCCTCCAAAACTCTTCCAGAGTGGCTAGACCATTTTGCATTCCTGCCAGCAATGAATGAGAGTTCCTCTTGTTCCACACCCTGGACAGCATTTGGTGCTACCAGGGTTCTGAATTCTGGCCATTCTTACAGGTGTATAAGTTATATCTGAATTCTTTTTTTTTTTTTTTTTTTTTTTGAGATAGAGTCTTGCTCCGTCTGGGACTAGTTAGCGCCATGCCCAGCTCATTTTTTTGTGTATTTTTACAAATACCCAGGCTGGAGCGCAGTGGCATAATCTCAGCTCATGGCATCTTCTGTCTCCCGGGTTCAAGCAATTCTTCTATCTCAGACTCCCAAGTAGCTGGGACTACAGGTGCATGCCACCCTACTCGGCTAATTTTTGTATTTTTAGTAGAGACGGGATTTCACCATGTTCGTCAGGCTGGTCTCGAACTCCTGACCTCAGGTGATCCACCTGCCTCGGCCTCCCAAAGTGCTGGGATTACAGGTGTGAGCCACCATGCCCAGCCATATCTGATTGTTTTAATTTGCATTTCCCTAATGATATATAATGTGGAGCATCTTTCCATATGATTATTTGCCATCTGTGTATCTTTGGTCAGATGTTTGTCAAGGCCTTTGGCTTAGTTTTTAATCTTTGTTTGTTTGTTTGTTTTTCTTATTGCTGAGTTCTTTGTATATTTAGGAATTTTATAGTTTTATGTTTTACATTCAGGTCTGTGATCCATTTTGAGCTAATTTCTGTGAAGGGTGTAAGATCTTGTCTGGATTCATATTTTTGCCTGTGGATGTCTGGTTGTCCCAGACTTTTAAAAAGGCTGCTAGGCTCTCTCTCCTGTTCCATTGATCTGTTTGTCCGTTGTTTTGTTAATACCACATTATCTTGATCACTGTAGCTTTATAATAAATCTTGAGGTTAGGTGCCAGTCCTCCAACTTTGTTCTCCTTCTGTATTGTGTTGGCTAGTCAGTATATTTTGCCTTTGCATATGAACTTTAGAATCAGTTTGTCAATCCACAAAATATGTTTCTGGGATTTTGCTTGAGATTTCATTAAATCCATAGACAAAAATGGGAAGAACTGATATCTTGACAATATTAAGTCTTCCTGTCCATGAGCATGGACTAGCTCTTCATTTATTTGGTTCTTCTACTTCTTTCATCAGAATTTTGCAGTTTTCCTTAGATAGATCTTACACATATTTTGTTAGATTTATATCTAAATATTTCATTTTTGGAGGTGCTAATGTATTGTTTTTAATTTCAAAATCTACTTATTCGTTGCTGGTATATAGGAAAGTAATGATTTCTGTATGTTAACCTTGTATCCTGCAGCCAGCTACTTAACTTTTTAAATGTTTCTAGCATTCTGCAATATGGGTGGAATTGATTTTCTTAAAATTACCAAGTGCATTTCAGTGTACATTTTTAACTCCTTCAGGCACAGAGACATCCACCAATCTCCACCAAAAGCTCTACTACCACGTCTTGGGAACCGATCAGTCAGAAGATATTTTGTGTGCTGAGTTTCCTGATGAACCTAAATGGATGGGTGGAGCTGAGGTATTGTACAGCTGTGAAATTTTACCCCCAAAGACTGTGTTTCATGGATGTGTGTATAAATATTCTTATTATGTGGTGACCTTTATGGATGGTAGAAGTCCCATGAGTGAATATTCTTTTGTTAAAAATACTGGTATTCAGATTGACTGTTAATAATGGAGGTGATAAACCTTTTAACTGCAATCTCAACCTATTACTCTTAATATTAAAAGTAATACTTTGAGTGTAAAAAAGTAATTTTACTTCTAGTAAAAACTATATAAAAGTACCTAGTAAGGTAAAACATGAACCTTTCAAAACTCAGAATCCTGCCTTTCAGAGGTGAGTGTGGTAGCCTTCCACAAATTTTCTTTGTACATACAGGTGAGAATATGGGGAAAAGAGAATGTGTCTTTCCCTTCTTTATACATCTGTGCTCTTTTCGTGCATATTGTTCACTTGTTTTTACATTAAAATGAGTATCTTTTAGACATTTTCTCATCAATATTCATATATTTCTTGGGGGTCTTGACAGGGACCAACCTCTTGAAGTGATAGGTTTTTAAGTTACTGGCCTAGAATTTACTCTGTGTTTTGAGAATCAGCTGTGAAGAAACTTAGGGGTAATTGGAGTAAAATTTTGGCTCTGGTTAGTTCATTCCTGTGTACTAATAAATATTTCTTGTTAGAGAAGCATTCTGAATATGTTTTAATATGGGTGGGATGTTAAGTCCATTTTTAGTGGGAATGAGGAATGTACTACAAACTTTTTAGCTCATTGAGACACCTCTTCAGTTGAAAAACAATTAGCAGTTTGTTAGGAAAGGGACATTTTCAATTTTAACTTATGTTCCTAGGTCTACTTCGTTGGGGGACAAAATAGGAATCTATGGTATTTTATTCCATGGGAATTGATCTTCTTTATTCCAAATTGTCCTTTTATTTATTTGGGTTTTCTATACCAGGGGTCAGTAAAAAAAACGACTGCCACTGGGCTCGATCTGGCCTGCTGCCTGTTTTTGTAAATAGAGTTTTTTTGCAGCACAACCACACCCATTTTCACCTGCTTTCAAATTATAACTGCAGAGTTGAGTAATTGCCACAGAAGTCCATATGGCTCACAAAGCTGAAAATATGGACTATCTAGACCTTTATAGAAAAAGTTTGCCAGATTTTAATAGAATGTGTTAAAAATAAATTTATAGGACATTTTGTTACCCTAAAATTTGTCTGTTTTTCATACCTTTTCTTTCCCATCTAACTTTCCACTCTACCAGCTTTTCTTGTGCAGTTACTATTGTTGTTTTTCTCACATATTTGTTTTTAATGGCTTTTCTGAGATCTATTTGGAGATTGTTTCTGCTAAGTTTTCCATCTACTACATCTTCTCATACATAAGGCTTCGGCATACCATAGATATGAAATAATATACATTTTTTACCTTCATCTGAGTGAGATACAATTAAGATAAATATGCTACCAAAATATTAGATGATATATAATCTCATAAAATTGACCATTATAACCATTTTTAAGTGTACAGCTTACAAATTGTTCTGAAGTGAAGTGTACTTTAAGTGAACTTAACAAGTTCAGTGGCATTAAGTTCATTGACATTGTTATACAACCGTTATCATCGATCCTCAGAACTTTTTCATTTTGCAAAGCGGAAACTCCACCCAGTGAACAATAACTCTCCATTTCCCCCACCCCTCTCCACCCACCACTGCCATCACCTGGCAGCCACCATTCTACTTTCTGTCCCTTTGTATTTGACTGCTCTGGGTACCTCATACACATGTCATCTTACGGTATTTGTCTTTTTGTGACTGGCTTACTTCATTTAGTGTAACATCTTCAAGCTTCAGCCATCTTGTAGCGTGTGTCGGTTTCCCTCCTTTTTAACGCTGAACAATATTCCGTGTGTGTGTGCCACAGTTTGTTTATCCGTTCATCCCTGGGCACTTGGGTTGCTTTCCACAGCATTGTTATGAGTAATGCTGCTGTGAGCAGCTAGTGTTTACAAATAGAGTGGAAATATATCACATGCATTAAACATGTATAGTCACTTCTGCTAGCTAGGCAAATAAAAAGAAAAGCAAATTTAAATAGTTTAGATGATCCTTCTACCATTCTTTCAGTAGATGTACACTCTGCGTAACTCATCTGATATAATCTGGTCTGAGAAGGAAGGAATGCATAAAGAAAATAAAATACCTACTAGGGTAATTATCTTGCAAGTCCATGCTGGAACTGCCTGCTGGGTCTGTTAGGGCCACAGCCTGTATCTTCTTAACCACTATGTACACTGTTTCCCTGATCAAGAGGAAAGGGCACACAAAAATTGAGTAATGACTTTATTTATTTTTTATTTTATTTTTATTTTTTTGAGATGGAGTCTCACTCTGTCACCCATGCTAGAGTGCGGTGGCTCAGTCTCAGCTCACTCCAACCTCCACCTCCCGGGTTCAAGCGATTTTCCTGCCTCACCCTCCCGAGTAGCTGGGATTACACAGGCATGGACCACCACGCCGGGATAATTTTTGTATTTTTAGTGGAGACAGGGTTTCACCATGTTGGCCAGGCTGGTCTCAAATTCCTGACCTCAGGTCATCCGCCGGCCTCAGCTTCCCAAAGTGCTGGGATTATAGGCGTGAGCTACCATGCCCAGCCTAAGAGTAATGACTTTAAAGAATAGCAATAAATAAAGGGATGCATCTCTACTGCACAGAAGTAATAAATGAAGTGGTTAAAAAAAAAAAAGCTAAAGGAACAATATAAAGTGAGTCCTTTATATTTGATCTTTATTGGATCAGGGCCCTATTTAGTGAATTATGCAGAGGAAGTCTGTAAGAAAACTCGTGGGCTCCATAAACAAAAAGTGGGCGTAGACTTCCCTCAAGCAGTGTTCCAGAACATGGGTGGTCTTGTTGTGACTAATATCATCCCACCAGTTACCATGGCTGGTCAGGCAGGTCTGGTTGGCTAGGTAAGTGCTCCTTCTTTCCTCCTTTCCCAGCCCAGCTGTGTGTGATCTCCTTCTGAGCAAAAGGACAATCTTGCTACATGGAGGAGGAGTACTCTTGTCACTTAAACATGAACTCTAGAGTTCTGCTGGTGTGACGCCTCAGAAGCCTCAGATCCAACCTGAATTGATGGTCCAGTTCCATGTCTTCACTCAGAAAAATCTGGACCATGAAAAAAATCTTGAGGTGGGAATTTCTTGTGCCCTTCAAGAAGTATGATAAAGCCAGGGGAGTCCAAGAAGCAGGTGCACTGTAGAACTAGCTGGGCCAGAAGCACCCATGGCTGGTGGACACATTAGCTCTCAGGCTATTCACTGGACATGAAGCAGTTTCTTAACAGCCTTTATTTAGTGATTTGCATCTTAGAGAAAAGCAATAAATGGAATCCCACTCTGTCACCCAGGGCGGAGTGCAGTGGCGTGATTTCGGCTCGCTGCAACCTCCGCTTCCCAAGTTCAAGCAGTTCTCTTGACTCAGCCTCCCAAGTAGCTGGGATTACAGGCTCGTGCCACCATGCCTGGCTAATTTTTGTATTTTTAGTAGAGACAGGATTTTACCATGTTGGCCAGCGTGGTCTCAAACTCCTGACCTCAAGTGATCCGCCCATCTTGGTCTCCCAAAGTGCTAGGATTACAGGTGTGAGCCACTGTGCCCAGCCATAGTCCTCTTTATAACCATGTACCAAAGGCATGTGCTGCAATTGTTGCTTTTATTTAATGTTGCTTTTATTATAAAAGTACTTGCTTTTGGTCCAGTCATAGAACCTAGCATTTAGATAACACATTTTACAGTGTCTATGATGAGAGAGCCAGTGTTAGAGTGAGAGGAATGTACTGGAACAGAAATTTTTATTCTAGTTCAGTCTGTGGCCTTGGGCAAGTCACTTAATCTGTTCAAGGTCATTTCCTTTATTTCTTCCAGGGCTTTTTCAGCTCTGAAACTGGACGGAGGATTTATCACAGCATCTCTTAGCCTCCTGGGAGGGAACTTAGCTGCTGGGTATGAGAGAAGCAGGACACAGGGCAGGATGCGGGCTTTGTGGGTGTGGGTGGAGGAACCCTGTGGGCAGAGACTGGATGTGCTTGTGGACATGTGCAGATTTCTCTGGCTTGCTGTCGTCAACCTCCCCTTCGGCTGCTGCAGTCCAAGTTCACTGAGAACTTCTCTTTATATCCTAGATGCTATCTCCTCGTGACTCATCTTCCTTCTTCACAGATACCTCCTCTGCCTTCCTGCATGGACAGGTCTGTCTTGCCTTCATCAGGCAGATCTCAGGGAGTTCCAATCAGGAAGCAGCTTTAGTTTCCCCACTGTTGCCCTCCATCACGCTGTGACAGCGTGTCTTCCTGGGACGACTGCCTTCAACCCAGCAGAACTCCTTGCTTTCTGGACACTTTTGGGTATTGGAACTGCTATTAAAGTTTCATTGCAGTCCAAAACAAAATATCGCTCTCTCCAATTTACATGCTTTCGCCCTCTACCCAGCTCAAGTTTGCCAAGCCCCTCTCCTTGCCTTTTCATCCTGTTAGTTTTCCCAGTAGACACACAGGGAGGAGGAGTAAGACAAGAGAAATGGGAGTTTTGCTTATTGGGAATTGTTTGTTGGTCTATCATTGTTTGTTGGCCTCTCTTGGCTGCTTGCAATGAGGATGTATGTCCAGGTTCCAGCTCTCCTTATGCCATCCTTTTTTTAGAGACATCCCCTCGATTTTAGGAAACTGTACTTTGCTGTTTGTGATGTGGGTTATAAACTTCCTGGCTGTCCTTTTGCACCACCTGCCTGCACCAAAGCTTTTGATCTCAGAAGCATTCCCTCGAGATTCAGACTTCTCTGCCTTTCCTTCCTCCACCCTTTTTCATCAGGGACCTTTCAAGATGTCTCGAGGCCAGCTGTCTTCCTGGTAGCTTCCTGGGTACCTCTTGCTCCAGGGGAAGGCATATCCATGGGTCACTCTGTCCTGGAAGTACAGGATGTGTTCACTGCCCTCCTCACTTTCAGCCAGGGACCTCAGGAAGCCTTCCACACTCAGTCCCTCCTGCACATGTCCAAAATGCTGGGCTCAGGAACAAGAGCTCCCTTGTGCCCCTGGGGTGTAACATGAAACAGCTGCCACTGGGCTTTGATGGGCAGAGGTGCCAGTTATTTAATATAGACTGTGAGGCTTTACTTGAAGGACAGTTTCATGGCAGAATAGAAATTGTCAGGTTCTATTGGACCAAAAAAAACAAAAAACCCACAAAGCTCTGTTTTAAAGTGAATTGTGAGCATTTGGGGAGAAAAAAAATCCTAAAGAAATCAAACACTTTGTGGCACTGTTCCCAGCAGAGGGTGCTGTAGAATGAAGATTGTGAAAATGCGTCATCCCTTTAGAAAGGATTAAATGAGAAAATGCCCAGCTTCTTTGTGATTATCTCCCAAAATCCTATATTGAGAACCTAATTCTGTTATACCTAATTCTTGAAAAGTTTTTTTTTTCAAAAGTAATCCTGAATCTTAATATCTATCATATCTCTCCATAAGCCATTTTTATATGTTCGCCTGTGATCCCTAGTAATTAAAAACATATATATTACACATATATTAACATTTAAAGTGTGTCGCCTGATGCTTGACTTATAGTAGGCATGCAGTGAGTGTTAATTTCCTTACTCTTCCCATGCCCCCTGCGGAAGTTCATGCACATGAAGACCAGCAGGGTCTCACCTTCCAGAACAGACACAGAAAAGTCCAGTGGTGTTCCTGGTAGGGGGTCTTTGCCTCCTCTGCCCCTTGCTGGTTGGCTGTTTTTGACTTGGAGCAGTAATTGCTCAGTAGCCCTCTTCCCAGTTGGCACAGTCCATATTTATTCTCTAAGTACTTAGCCCTTGCCTTGTGTCCACCACTGTTTCATTAGCACTGCCTTACGTGATAATATTCACCGTGCTGATAAGCACACAGGAAAATCTCAGCAGCATGGTTGGGAAGGCAGAAAAGTCAGAAAGCCAAGCTAGAGACATGGATGTGAGTAAAGCAAGAAGGCTGTGCCGCTCTTCATACATAAAACAATCCTGCAGGAGAGAGTCGTTTTTAGTAGACATGTTGGATTTGTTGATCAATCACTTTTCTTACAGAACACTTGTTTTGCTCAGCAAGGAAGAGAATAGGACAAACCGTAGATACTTTCCTTGTGAGATGGAGTCTCGCTGTGTTGCCCAGGCTGGAGTGCAGTGGTGTGATCCTGGCTCCCTGCAACCTCCACCTCCTGGGTTCAAGCGATTCTCGTCCCTCAGCCTCCCGAGTAGTTGGGATTATAGGCATACACCACCACGCCCAGCTAATTTTTGTATTTTTAGTAGAGACGGGGTTTCACTATGTTGGCCAGGCTGGTCCTGAACTCCTCACCTCAAGTGATTCAGCCGCCTTGGCCTCCCAAAGTGCTAGGATTACAGGCTTGAGCCACCACACCCAACCCAAACAGTAGATTGTTGAATAACCAAATTTATCAACCAGACAAACCACCAGCTAACTTAGAAACAGTAGTGCCTATATCATGTCAAGTCCTACATTATTTATTTTATTTTGTATGTGTTTTGTTTTCTTAGAATTTTCTGTTTTATCAGTTTCTGGCATACCGAGCAACACAACATACAGTATTTGGATTGATTTCTTTTTTTCTTCTATTGCTGTAGTACCATGCTGTACTGGGAAAGCTGGGTAACTTCATTTGTTAAAATTATTAATGCATACTCACATGTGCTTATGGCTCCCCTGTATGTCTGTTACTGGCATTGCCTCTTATTTTTATTACAAATCCATAAATGAGTTTCATATATGAAAAGTCATCATTGTAGGTGGTTAGTTTTAAAAGTTTTCCTAAGTGTTAGAAAAATAATATTAAAGGGATGTTGCCATTATTCACAACTATTATGAAAGGAATTCAAAAGATTTACATAAAATAAATTTGATAAAGTCTCCTGCTCTGAGAATAGCATGATTAACTCTCAAAGCTATTAAAATCCATTTTCACTCCTTTTGTTCATTTCCAGGACAATTTCAAGTGTCACTGCTTTTTAGAATGCTTTTTTTTTACATGCAACTAATTCTTTTATTATAATATATTAAAGAAAATACCTTCCTCAGTTTGAAAGTGTGTGTAGATTCAAATAATGAAAAAACTTTCTTTGCCTTTTTTTTGTTAGGTTCTAAGAGAAAAAAATTATACTAAAGAAATTTCATAGCCATGAAAATTTCCTTATTAATACAACACCACACAACTGGAGTGTAGTTGCTGTAGCATAAAATAGCTTTTGAGTTTTTCTTTGAAAATATGTTTGGTGTAAGTCCACATATCCTATATATATATAAATATTAAATTTTGTGTTGTGTTGTTTTTAAGGACAAATTACTTCATACATAGTTAAATTATTGAGAGTTTAAAACATGAAATGCTTTTCTGTTAATTGTCTCTTAATATGAAGAAAGGCTTGTTTACTTTGGTCACTTGGAAAGCTCAGGTATTCTTTGCATTATACGGTTTTGAGACTGAAAATAGCAAGATTCAGTTTAATATTAATAATATAGGCTTATTGCTGAAAATATATACCCATTTTCCAGAGAAACTGCCATATTGAGATATTAGTATCTATTTCATACTTATCCTGAAGACTCATACATATATGGTATGTATATGTGTGTATATATGTATGTGTGTGTGTAAAGCCTTCAAATGACCCAGTGGTAGAGCTGATGACCTTGTGAAGTGGAATTGCTTGATCAAGACTCTGGTCTGAGTGAATCACATCACACCTAGGTGAGGCATTAACTGAAGACATTTTGTAAAAACATTTATTTGGGACCAGATTCCCTTAAAAAGACTCCAGTTGCTACCTGTCCCTCTAAATTCTGTGATTTTTGTAGGAGTTATTTTCCTGAATATGCTAAGCTGTCCGAATTATGCGTTCCTTATCAGACAAGTACATGTGAACCTAATAGAGTTAAGTATAAAATACATACTCTAACAATTTGAACTATGTCTAATGAGAGTTTTCTTAGACTTCCTTAGTGTAGCCTAGTACCACAGTATACACAGTAGAATTGTTAATGAATTAATGTGGCTTCTTTAATGAAACTATAAAATACAATACCCCCATACCTTATATCCTACCTTTTGATAAATGCAAGTTAGAATGATAGCTGTTACTGGGTTCCCTCTTCAAAAGTAGAAGCCAAGACTTACAAAGGTTTCCTCAGGCTAGCATAAAATATGCTAGGGTAAGAAACCACCAAGATGGAAGGGGAACACTTCTTTCCCCGTTTTTCTGACCTCCCTGCCAAGGAATTTCGTTGAATCTTGGTTTCTCAATGACTAGACATGAGAGAGGTTGAGAGTTCACAGATTAGCTGACTCACAGCACTAAGCCACATTCTTAAGTGTGTACTTATTCAGCACTAAAGTTGAGATCTCGGTTCTCCATCTGTTGACTCTTGTTCTGTTTCTAGTTGATTCAGACCTGAGGCAGAGAGAACTGAACTGTTTGTTGGGCCTGGCGAGGACACTGAGTGGAAGAACAGTGGCTGTGGGCTGTGTTGTACACACTGCATATTTACAGGATATTAGCGATGCCTTACATGCTGTCACAGGTCAGCTTCCCTGGGAAGCAGACTCTGAGATAGAAATTTGTGTGCCGGAAGTTCGATGGGAGAGCTTTCAAAATCTGCCTGTGTGACGAACGAAGGCAGCAGAGGGAGAACTTGGACTGTGATGCAATCATCACAGAGGTGTCAGACAATCCTACAGGAACGCTCAAGCTAGGTGAGCCCTTCAGCATTGTCCTAAAGGGAGGGAGAGGGGTCCAGGCCTTTATAAACCTACATTAAATAGTTGTCATATGTGGATGAACCCAAAAGAATGCATGACCTTGGGAGAGGTGCCATCTTCAACTTGAGGATGAGACCTGGAGAGATTCTCATCTGAGAGCTGTCTGCTCCCAACACCCATCAGCTGGGAGATGAGGGCTTCAGCCCTAGAGGGCAGCCCAGCACAGCACCCACTACACATGCTGATGTCTGTCAGTGAGATATACACTTGAGAATGAATGTATGTACTTGAGTATATGTTAGACATAGCTCTCTGTGCCAGATAACATAAACCACGGTAGCCTTTGAGTTTTAAGCATGGACAATTTCAAGAAACTAAGGGAATTCTACTTCTTTAATAATCATTTAGGAGTCATCACTTCCCAAAAGCCTTCTTAGAATTCATTTTTCCGTCCAGCTTACCAACCTGTAGATGTCCCTCTCTGGCACTCACATCATACATTGTACTTCTTGCTATTAATGTTCTACAACATGGCTTTTTCTGTGTGTCTGTATCCTTCAGTGTATCTGTCTCTCCCACCTGAGCACGAGTTCTTGAAAGTTCTAGTCTATTGATCTGTGTGTGCCTGAGCCTGGTTCAGCAGCCAGCACTTGGCAGAACCTTGATAAATCTTGGGGGAATACACACCCCACCTGTGGCTGCCCTGAATAGCGGACTGCAGTGGTTGATGGCACGTGTTAAATTGTGTCTTTGGTATGGGAGATGAGAAGTTGGCTGGGGACAGGAAGTTGACCGAGATTTTCCTATTAAGATCAGCCACTTCTGGTGATAGTAGCTTTGTCCAACCTCATCCACCCTGGGCACAGGAATACTCTTTTATGAAAAGGCTTTTGCCCTTGGGCCTGTGGTAGTTGGCTGTTTCGGAGAACTGGGCTGGACCACCCAGAAGATCCATTTTACAGTGACGAATGGCATATCCAAGTACCCTTAACCAAAGCAAGCTGAGTGACTTTCCCCTTTCACTGAGGACCTTGATTCCACTCTGGTGGAAGGAGAAGTTAAATTTGAGGAAACTCTGCCAAGAAAGAGTGGCCAAGGCAAGGGGGAAGAGTGAATTACTCCCTGAAGCCTGGAGGTGAGTGCTCCTCCCACCTTCGGGAGACATGCCTTTCTGCCGGCCACCAGAGAAGGAGCATGGGGGTGTGGCTTTTGGCTGTTTTTTTATAACCTCCCAGGTTTTGTCTGTTTATGCAAAATGAAAGGCTTCGTACCAGTGAATGACCAAATGTTATTTAGCCCATCTGTAGAATACCACACTCTCTCTACATCTAGGTTTTTTCCTCTTTCCAAATACATTTATCAATACAGATGTTAGTACTTTCTTCTCTTTTAATATTTTCTAATTATATTTAACCAGTACTCTAAATATAATTCAACAGATGACTTTGCAGAAGTAGACTGTCAAAGTAACCTACATATTAAAAATTGACAGTAATAAAAATGGTAAAGAGTTTTAGCCTTGATGTTTATTGTTATGGTTAGGAATACAAGTAATGGATTTAATATCAGCAATGTAAATGTTTCATTTATAGTAATTCTTTTAATTTTGTTTTTGTTAATGTTTTATTTACATAAATGGTAGATTTTTATGAAGTTAAGTCATTTTTACTTGTGGAAAATTTGCTTAAAATAATACAGATTTAAAATAGAAGGAAGCCATGAAAGCACAAATTTAGGAATTATTTCATAATTGGTCAGGCTAATATTATTACAGTTTTTGCAAAAGAAAAAATCAGTGTTTGCAAATCACATTAATTGCTTCTGGAGAGCACAATTATTCTAGCTGGGATATCATACCACTTAAAGAAAAAAAAAACAAAAACAGTATTGTTGAACCGGAATTCAAACTGTTCCACGAAGGCCTAATGGGCTCTTGGCTTGCCGGCTTTTCTACTTTTCTTTTTTTAAATCTGGCTTTTAGGAAAGTAACTTTATTCTGTTGACAGTCACATGCCCTCCACATCAACAGGATTTATGTCTTCCCCCCCGCCCCCAATGATTTCCAAAATTCATCTTTTAAATTGCCTTGAAATAGTCTGAGTGTGGGGCTGTCATTAAGTGTGTGTTGTTTAAATTTAAGTGGAAGAAGATGTATTTTTAGTCTGTACATTTTGGGGCAACACTGACTTACAAATGATTTTGAGGCTTGAGACTTTGAGCATTTGAAAATGCAACGTTGTTTTCAGTTTAGCAAATTTTAGTGGCTATGGAGCAACTCCAGATTGTGGTGAAGAGAATTGTAATGAAGAGGACTGACTTAATTGGTGTTATAACAGCAATGTACCTTGGGACTTCCTGCTTTAGATTAAGTATAAACCGCCACAGCTATTTAGCACAGCTGGAAATGCTGAGAAAAACTCATTAGATGTGCTTGAGACAGCTGTCATCGAAGGTTTGGTGTGGTTCTTGCAGTGAATGTTACTGCCCTTTCTTTCTGATGACTGAGTCACTACAACTGGATTAGCCATCATTTATGATTGATGTAAGCTGTAAAGAGTCTGTCTTTATTTAAAGGACAAGAGAAGAAAAGTATGAAGTAGTATTAATGATGTTGCTTTCAATTATATTAATAAGATTATAATTGTGAAGTTGTGGATAATTTTAATATAGGATGGTTTAAAAAATAGGTGGAACCAAAATTCTGAACAGTTAGCCATGTATATTAAAAGCTTAAGGATAATAGAATGTGTAATTCCCAAATCAAAGAGGAAAAATATAATACAAAGAGGAAAGACACCAGGGAAAGCAAGATAAATAAAAGGTTCAAAATTTAAAATGTGAAGCCAGTACCTCAGCAATAAAAATTAATGGATATGGAATACAGATTTTTAGATTGGATTTTAAAGACTAGATGTGTCCAAATTGTGTTCATTTGCAAGAGACTTGTTTAAGACATAATGATAGATTTTTGCTTCTGGACATGATGATATAACTGGTACTGGACTAGTCCTCCTGCTGTACACAGCTAGGAAACTATGCAAAATAGACAAAGCAGCTGTTTTCAGATACTGATCAATAGGCTACCCCAGACTGATCCAGGAAAGAGGTAAATCCTACAGTTGCCCCAGCTTTCTGCCTGGAGTTATTTTTTGGCCTCTGGCACAAGGAGGAGGAGCTCAGAGTATTGTAGTCTCACTGAGCTAAGGATCCAAAGATTGGAAATCAGGGAGATTGAAGCCACTGGAATTTGCAGGGCAGAGTAACAAAAGGAGGGAACTGCCCACTAAGAGTTTCAGGTATCTGCCTTGGAATCCCCTCATGTTTTCAGCTAACTGTTAAGCAGTGTGTGTGCTGACTGAGACTTTATGATTCAAGCTAAGAACTACTAGGGGGCTGTAAGCTGACAACTCCCAAAGGTTTAAAACAGCTGGGAGACGTTCACATTCTGACAAGTCAGAGGGGGAAGACTTTGTGAACACCCAGGGTATTCAGTTAGACCTCAGAGAGGCCATGCCTTAGCAGTGGGGCTGTATACCTTACCCAACAAACCTTTGAAAACAAGTCTTGAATGGATCAAGCTGATCTGCCAACAAATTAACTGCCGCAAAATGTTTTACAGGCAGACCAGAAAATAAAAGAAATCCAGACAACATTCAAAAGTCCAGAATCCAGTTAAAAAATAAAGTTATTTAAAAAAAAGTGACTTATAGCCAAGAGGAAAAATAGTCAATAGAAACAGATCCAGAAATAACAGAGTAGAATTAACATATAAGGACTTATAAAAAGCTATCATAAAAAAATACTTTTGAGAGATCTTTACTAAGTGTTAATATAATGAACAAAGAAATAGAAAATATAAAAATGAACCACATACTCTTCTAGAGTAAAAAATAAAACTCTGAAATGAAAAATTATCTGTTTATAGCACTTTAGATGCTATAAAAGAAAATGCAAAAGTTGAAGACAGGACAATCAAAACTAAACCACAAAGAGAAACTAAAACAAAAAGGGATACATTTCGTTGACCTGTGGAACAGTACCAAGTTATGTAACAGTATGTATTTGAAGTTCTAGAATAGGGGTGAGAGGACAAAAAATATGTACATGAGAAATAAATGGCCAAAAATGTTACAAATTTGATAAAATACAGAAATCCACAGATTCAGGAAGCTCAATTAATCTCAAGCAGGGTAAACATCAAAGCCCGTTACAGAATAATCAATGTTCAGAAAGCCAAAGATAACAAAATACTAAAAGCAGCCAGAGGAGAAAACACATATTACATATAGAGAAACAAAGATAAGAAATGACACCAACTTTCCAGTGGAAACAGTGCAAGTCAGAAAACAGTGGAAAGATGCCTTCTTAATGGGGTTTACCTTGATTGCCATATTTAAAACTACAGCCTCGACTGGGCGCAGTGGCACTTTGGGAGGCCAAGGTGGGTGGGTCACCTTGAGGTCAGAAGTTCAAGACCAGACTGACCAACATGGTGAAACTCCGTCTCTACTAAAAATACAAAAATTAGCTGAGCATGGTGGTAGGCGTCTGTGATCCCAGCTACTCGGGAGGCTGAGGCAGGAGAATTGCTGGAACCCAGGAGGCAGAGATTGCAGGTTGGAGTGCCACTGCACTCCAGCCTGGGCTACAAGGTGAAACTCCATCTCAAAAAAAAAAAAAAATACAGCCCGACCACCATATCCTGTCTCCCTTACTCAGACCTGTTCATGTTTTCCATGGCATTTATCATAATATACTACATAATTCCATATTTATGTGTTCCTCTCTCTTAATAGAGGTAACATTTTTTCCTGATTTGTTTACTGATGTATCTTTAACACCTAGAAAAATGTCTTGCACAAAATAGCTGCTTAGCAAGTGTTTATTGAAGGAGCAAATGAAAGAATAACAGCTATTAGTCAGGGTTTACCAGAGAAAAGAGCTAATAGGATGTGTGTATGTGTGTATGTATGTATGTATGTATGTATGTATATACATAGAGAGGATTTGTTTAAGGAATTGGTTCACGTGATTGTGGAGCCTTGGCAAGTCCTAACCCTGCAGAGTAGGCCCACAGGCTGGAGACTCAAGGAAGAGTTATAGTTGAGTCCATAGGCAGTTGGCTGGCTGAATCCCTCCTATTCAGCAGAGGTCAGTGTTCTGTTAAGGCCATCAACTGATTGGATGAGTCCCACCCACATTATGGAGGGTGATCCGCTTTACCTGGTAAGTCTGCTCATTTAAAGGTAATCTTATCTTAAAAAAAAAAAAAAAACTTCACAAACATCTAAACTAACATCCAAATATCTGGGCACTATGACCTAACCAGATTGACATATAAAATTAACCCTCATAATAAGGGTATGGAACAACAGGAACTCACACAGTACTGCTAAGTAAGAGTGTAAGTTGGTACAACCACTTTGGAGAATAATTTGGCAACATCTCATAAAGTTGAATATGTGCATGTCCTACCACTGAGCAGTTTTACTTCTAGTTATATACACTGGGAAGCATTTTAGGTCACAAACATGTTCAAGAAATTTTCTAAAGTATGTAATAGTAAGAAAACAAATAATGTAGATGTTTATGAGTAGGATGATGGATCAACTAATGGTGGTATATTTCTAGATTGTAATACTATACAGCAGTTAAAACGAATGAACTAGATTTACACATATCAACATGGACTAATTATAAAACTTATATTGAATGAAAAAAATTAGTTGCAAAGGAATATGTATAGTTTGATACCACATTTTTTGTCAACTCAAAACAATAATACATTGTTTGTATTAGATTTTTTTATCAGGATTCTTTTTGCTACCTAACATTCTGCTGTTTATACTAACAAGGAAAGTCTCTGAGCCTAAGCCATTCATTTCTGAGATCTTGCAGTAGAAGGGACTAAAAATATGCATAAGCAGTTAGTTGTTCAGTAGAAACGTCAATGTGACCAGCGTGGACCGTAGTGAATTTCTTGCATCCATATCCATTTTGCTAATTCTTTTTTTTTTTTTTTTTTTTTTTTTTTTGAGGTGGAGTCTCACTTTGTTGCCTAGGCTGGAGTGCAGTGGCACCGTGTCAGCTCACTGCAACCTCCGTCTCCTGGGTTCAAGCAGTTCTCCTGCCTCAGTCTCCTGAGTAGCTGGGATTACAGGCATCCACCACCACGCCTGGCTAATTTTTATATTTTTAGTAGAGACAGGGTTTCATCATGTTGGCCAGGCTGGTCTTGAACTCCTGACCTCAGGTGATCCACCCCCACGCAGCCTCCCAAAGTGCTGAGATTACAGGCATGAACCACCGTGCCCAGCCCCATTTTGCTAATTTTTATTGAGAACAACAAACTTTAAATTATGCAACCCATGAGGAAACTTTAAAGTCAAGGATATTATATTCAAAATGATGGATTTCACGTATTTTCAGTTTAAATAATAGACTAGAAATTAAAATAAAAATTACATTGAAGTTATGACATTCAGTTACCTCTACTGATATTTTCAACTAAAATAATTCACTGTGTTTTGTTAAACTATGATTATGGGTGAAATAAGATAAAATTGATGTTCATCTTTTTATTCAGATGACTTTCTTATCAGATCATGAGTTTGGGGCAGAGACACTGCCTTTGAAAATTAACCTTAATTTTTTAACTTAATATTCAATAATGTTCTCACAAAAATAAATTCTAATTAGCCCCCTGCACTATTTTTTTTTTTTTCGTTTTTAGTTATCTGATGATGGCCGCTATGTCTTGTTGTCAATAAGGGAAGGATGTGATCCAGTAAACCGACTCTGGTACTGTGACCTACAGCAGGAATCCAGTGGCATCGCGGGTGAGTTATTTTTTCAGACACAGATAGTTATTCCAAGAAACTTCATTTAAAAAGTATTATTTTGGTCTATTAATTGATTTCCCAAGACCCTCTTCCATTCTACCACATCATGTCAGTGCATCTGATTTTTTTTCTTTTAGTACTATTCCATAAAATGAGGGAAAAGGGAATGAAACTGTTGGCTTTAGCATTTTCTCTGTAGATTGAGATTAGCCATACTTTCTGCACATAGTGTGAAAATATCCCGTGAGTATTGCACATGAAGACCGTGAAGGAGAAGCTGACCCTTTTGGTCTGTAACTATTTAGATTTAATGGTGCAGCTGGGCATAGTGGCATCATACCTGCAATCCTAGGGGCTCAGGAGGCTGAGGCAGGAAGACAGCTTGGGGCCAGGAGTTGGAGACCAGCCTGGGCAACATAGCCAGACCCTGTCTTTAAAGTAAACAAAAAAGCCATAATGTTGCAAAATGTCACAGGCAAGGGTTATTAGACCAATGGGAATTGGCTAGATTAATGTAATCAGTAGAGTGGCCCTCAGTACTTAGGAAAAGAACAGCCTGTGTTTGCTTGCCAAAGCCTTACATATCATGATAAGCATAGAACCAGCCAGTTACAAATTCTGGAGATGGCTTATTTTAAATGTTGTTCTCTTCCACCATCTCTATCATACCAGCACTATCATCAAGCACAGAAACTTTTTAGCTGCACAATTTACTATGCTGAAAATTCCCAGACTCAGAAGTCCTGTCAGACGTACTGGCACCCCAATAAGGACAGACACTAAGCTAATTACATTATCTTCTAGTTAGTGTAAAATAAATAATATTTTAGAGAGGGTTGACCTAGATTTTCAGAATACTAAGTGCATTTCTGTAATCATGTATTTACCTCATTATTAGTTTCTAATCTGTGTTACATTGTGATACGAAAATATTTGTCTAATTGAGCATTGCATCATTTTTAAACTTCTCTGAGCAAGATCTGCATCCTAACATTAGATAACTACAGAGCACCATTCACACATATACCAGGGTGAAGTCAGCAACTTTTTTCCTAGAGTTAAATATGTATCAATTTAATAAAACTGAGTATTTTTTTCTATTAAGAAAAAGAGATACATCCATCTTGGTATCAAGAAACCAGCATCGGCCACATCAGTGTTTGCATTCTCTGTCAGGGCAAACCACCATCCAGGAATTGTTCGCTTGAGTTGCAAGCATAGGTCTTCATAGAACTGAGCAAACCTTTTAAGATTGAGCCTGAACGAATCAGTGACATGAGACATTATGGTGCTGTTATCCTGCACACGTTCCAAATATAGAGAATAAAATTCTGTCCATATATTTATATACCAGACTGCTATTGCTGTATCCACTTTAATAAGGCATTATAATTTTTTTTTTTTTTTTTTTTTTGAGACAGAGTCTCGCTCTGTCGCCCAGGCTGGAGTGCAGTGGCGCAATCTTGGCTCACTGCAAGCTCCGAATAAGGCATAATAATATTTTGAGTGAAACTTCCAAGTGCTGGCAAAACTCATGGAAACCCTCCTTGTTTTCCCCCAACCTCTGGGTCCTTATCTTTCCCCTGCAACCCAGTTATTTTATTATTACAGTGTTAGCATTTAGAGAAGAGAGTACTCAAGAGATTGGGATTCCAAAAGGAAGACAGTACAGAGGTGCAGTAGGCTCTCAAAACCCAAATTCTAGATAGTGTAGCTAAGAATGAATATGAAGAAGAAAAAAGAGGAGCATCTAAGAAACTCTTAATGGCCATGATCCATTCAGAGCTCCAGGGAAGCCTCAGCTCTGCTCTTAAGGCCTTCCAACTGATTGAGTCAGGCCCACTCAGATTATCCAGGATAATCTCTCTTCATTAAAGTCAATGGATTATGGGCTTAATCCCATCTACAAAATACTTTCACAGCAACACCTATATTTGTGTTTGATTGATTAACGAGGGACACTAGCCTAGCCAAGTTGATAGCAAAAAGACCATCACAGTGAGCTCATGGAACAAACAAGTCCAGTGGTACTAACCTGATCTGTCAGTGTTAGGGTTTCACTGATGCATTTGGCAAAGTATGTCATATCCTGTGGACCAGAAAGCAGAATATGAAGAGAATAACATAGGATAGGTGGATTTGAAGCTGTTGAGCTGCATACTGATGAACTGGATCAGCATTCTGCAGTGGTAGCTTCTAGGTTCCAGGTGTAGCACTGAGCCCGTTATCTTTTTTCTGATTATTGCTTTGCTAGCATTACATTTGTGGATAACAAAAACTTCAGAGTAATTCTTTTGAATGGTGGCCCTGGGATTCTGAAAGTTCTCAACAATTGCAGTTATTCAGCAGGCGAATATCAGTTTTCATTCTTAGGTTCAAAAATCAATTGTGTGGGACGGGATTAGAGAACTATTGTTTGTTTGCTTTTTAATTGATCACTGGTTTCATTTTGAATCGATGATTGTGACTATTTAGAGAAACAAGTATTGTGTGTGATTATTTTACTATTGAAAAGATTAAGTAAATTTAGTCTATAAAAGGGGAGACATAGCAGATTGAGATAGGGATCATTAAATTAAGGAAAAAAATGGTTCCTGTTAATTACAGTTGGATATATTGGGATAATAACCATAGCCTTTCAAATCAGATTTGAATTTTAATCTCAGCTCCGCCACTAAATAACTGGTTACCCTGTTAAAGTTTTTTTTTTTCTCTCCCTTAATATTTCCATGTCTGCAAATAAGGAAATAATATCTACTTCATAGGGAATTGTGAGGAATAATGAAAATGCAAAGAAAAGAACTTAGCAGGGTTTCTGGCATGCAGTGAGTTCTCAAGTATTCTTTCATTTTTTCTTTGTTTCTTGACTGAAAGAGGAATATTTAGAATCACCGTACTTTAGTTTTAGGTAGCTTAGAAAACTAGATTGAGGACACCAAAAAAAAAAAAGGTCTATCTTCAGATTCAAAGCTGCTCTAAATACAGATTTTCAAATTAACTTGTTTTCTGCAAAGCCAGATTCATAATCACAAAAGAGGAGACTGTGAGGGAACATGTCTAATTGCGCAGGTTGGTAATTGAAAATTCAGGGGTCTATATACCCAGTTGATGACCATGACTAACTCCTAGGATCTTTTTTGCTTTTTTTTTTTTTTTTTACGTGCTTCCCCAATTTTGTTACCCTCTTTACACTAAAAATAGAATAATTAACATTTAACTTAAATACTAAATGCACTAGTTAACTTGAATGTTAGATGACTTAGACCTGAACAACTGGTGCCTGAAAACTCAATCCATGTTGTGAAACCTCAAATTTTATATTACTAAAATCTGTACCTCTTTTGATATCTTAAAGCTTTTCTGCTAGAATTTTAAGCTGTTTTCCCTTAAAGCCAGGGGGAATTATCAGCATTTTTTATAAATTATTTATATATTTAGGATACCACTCAATTGTCTTTTTTGAGGACTAAAGAATTTCACTTGGGTGGCTCATGTCACATTGCCATCATCTGTGTCTCCCAAGAAAACCTGCCCATGTGCATTTTGAAATGATAGCACAAAAAGCCCCCCAAAAAAGGCCAATGGCAATTTAATATCTTTTAAAAACCACATAGGGAGAAAAAACGAAATTAGCAGGATAGAAAATATCTTAGCAACTTGAAAGTTAAATGCGATCTGTAGGAATTAAAACTGGATTCATTTTATCAAGTAAGTATGGACTTCTGTTCTTTTGCTGCCTTATGGGAGGCGCTGTCTCTGTTGTTCTCTGCCTCTCTTTGGAGAACCTCATTTCTGCCATTTACATTTGCAGTATTTTCACTTAAGAATATGAACACATTTGTTGCAAGCTGTGGATCACATCCTTTACCCAGTAACTGCAATTGAGGCTGGCAATTGCTCCTTCTTACCTTTTCTGAACAGGTAGTTTCCATGACTCACCTCATGCATCACTGTATAGAAATGGAATTAGGCCTGTCATCTGGGCTTTAGAAGCTTATATATAATAATTTTTCAGCTCTTCAGAACAGCTAAGCAGATAGTCTCCAAAGAGTCATGTCCTCTTCTCCACTGGCTTACCAGAGAAATGTGTGGAGTTACTACCTTCTTGCTTTGGGAGAAGAGAGGTCCCTGTCAGGGGCTACCAGGCTTCCTTGTACTTTATTTTTTTTTTTTTTTTGAGACGGAGTCTCGCTCTGTCACCCAGACTGGAGTGCAGTGGCATGATCTCAGTTCACTGCAACCTCCACCTCCCAAGTTCAAGCAGTTCTCCTTCCTCAGCCTCCCAAGTAGCTGGGACTACAGGCACATGCCACCATACCTGGCTAGTTTTTGTATTTTTCATAGAGATGGGGTTTCACCATGTTGGCCAGGCTAGTCTCAATCTCCTGACCTCGTGATCCACCTGCCTCAGCCTCCCAGAGTGCTGGGATTACAGGCGTGAGCCACTGCGCCCGGCCTTCTTTGTACTTTTGATAGGTACCTTTCTCTCCAGAGTTGCCCCTTCTCCTCCTTTCCCCCATTCTGATTTCCATTTCTCTCCATACAAAAGCACTTTGTGTGAGGATCCATGAGCTGCATGAGATTAAAGATGTCGCCTGTCTTGTTCCCCATGGAGTTGCCAGCACCTAGAGCAGTCCCTATTGGACTCACAGCAGGTGTGTACCAGCTTGTCTCAAATGACGTATCCCTTTAGGGATCCTTGTGCTCAGGTGGCCTTGCTTGATAAGCCGCCCTCCCTCTCTAACTGTTACTGCCTTCTGAGCATTTTGAATCTTTATCCCTGTGGCTTCCTAAATTTTTTTTCATTAAATTTTTGTCCTTTATTAAGCCCTGAGAATGATGGGTTCTTTTTTTCATTCCTGTATATTGTGTGAGCAGAAGATTTTTGCTTCTCTTATTCTGTTGCTTGTTTAACATCAAAAGTGAAGAAGTATCAAGGTAACATTAAAGACACCAGGCTAGCATGATGTTTTTTAGTTCTGGAGTAGAAAAGACAGCTGAGTCTTGACTCCTGTGATCCTTGATGTGATTCATGCCCACAGATTTGTTGAAATTAATTATCCTGAAGCTTACAAGAAAATAATTTGTCTGGATTTTCTTATATTTTCTGTACCTTTCTAATCAATATTATTTCTTTTGAAGTATGTATGTACTTTGTTTCCTAAGTTTGCTATAACCCTATTTTATTTATTTACTTTATTTAAATATAAAATAGAGATGGAGTCTCACTATATTGCCCAGGCTGGTTTCGAACACATGGGCTCAAGCAGTCCTCCTGCTTCAGCCTCCCAAAGTGCTGGGATTACAGGTGTGAGCCACTGTGTCTGACCTTATTTTGAATATATAAAAAGTTGCCTTATATACATTAGTTACATAGACAAAATTCAGAATAAATTTTTGAATATTTTCTGCAGTATGGGTAAGTATCAGGGCTCAGAGCTGTCTCTTTTTTCTCAAGTATGTGGACTTTAAAAATTTACATGAAAACTTAAGTTTCTGCCTTAAAAATATAAATACATTTAACTCAGGGATATATTTCTAAATAATTTTATTAGAAAAGCAGAAGATACTAATAACTTCTTTAAAATTTAACTTTGGTTACTTTTGTTGTCTACATTATAAACAGCTGTATGTAAGGTTCAGTCTAAAATGTAGGAGTACCTAAATCATATATTTAGTTATGAATTAGACATGCATTAATGTCCTACCCTGTGCCAGGCACTGTGTTGGGCACTTGTAATGACACATGGTAGCCCCTGCCCTTCAAGTGCTCCCCATCTGCTGGATGGTAAGATGTGGATATCATCAGTTCGAGGGAGTGTCTGACGGGCTGTGGCCCAGCGCACAGATCCAGGCTCAGACTTCCTCTCTCTTCTGTTTTCTTTCTTTTCTTCATTTTCTTTTCTCTTTGGTTCCTTAATTTTCCAGTAGAAAGTCAGGTACTTTATTCCCTGCTTTATAGGATAATAGCAGCAAAAAAGGAGCTGACCATTAGTCCCTGTCCTGAATACATTTTTTTTTTTCTGCACCTTCCGCCTCCTGGGTTCAAGTGATTCTCCTGCTTCAGCCTCTGGAGTAGCTGGGATTATCGGTGCCTGCCACCACACCCAGCTAATTTTGTATTTTTAGTAGTTGGCCAGGCTAGTCACAAACCCCTGACCTCAGGTGATCTGTCTGCCTCAGCCTCCCAAAGTGTTGGGATTACAGGCATGGGCCACTGCACCCGAACTACATTTAAAATTAATTATGTCAGAGGTTTTTAATAGAATTCTTAATAAGTGATTGTTAGGCGAAAAGAACCATAAGTCTGAAATCCTTAAAATGGGCCTAGAGCGGTCTTTGCTCATGTCACAGCATTTATGAGGAGTTTAGGGAGAAAAGGTGGATGGTGGTGACAAGCTGATTTCTGTAAGGAAATACCAGCTTACCTGGGATTTGCCCAAACTTTCACTAACCTGTCTGTGCTTTTCCTTCTTTTGCTAAAAGTTTGATTGTTTTAGATTGATAAAGTATTCAGTACCTACCATATTTTTATTTTAAGGCTTTCGTGTCATTAAAGAAAATTGGCTTTTTCCTGCATTAGGAATTAAATTTGCATTACATGCTAACACATAACCATAAAAGGAAATCTGGTATTTAGCAGACATGTAGATTGGTCATTTCACCATCTCTGACTAATGCAGCTCTTATTTTTAGGTAGCAGAGATGATATTGACTGTTTTGTTCTTGCCTGGCAGGGCTGGACATTCTTTAGGCGTAGAGTGGAAAAGGAGAGATAAACCTTCGAGAAGCTTTAAGCAAAGGAGCTGTCCAAAGCTTAGCAAAGTCATCTGAGTGCTAAAAGCAAACCAACAAGGGAGGAGGGCCTCAGAGAGAAGACAGGGAGTTGGTAGGAAATCTGCGTGTCAGAGTGGGAATGCGGAAAAACAAAAAAGAATTGGGACATCAAAAGACAGTATAAAAACAAGACCCAAAATAGCAAATTTGATATAAAAGACAAAATACTAGTGATAAAATGAGTATTTATACTAATTTTAAAACATGTTCGGTTTACTTTTGTCACTTGAACACTGGAGTATTTGGAATAATAGTTAATACTGTTTGTGTAACATTTCCTGTGTGTCAGGTTCTGAGCTACAAATGTAGGCATCTCATTCAGTCTTCTCAACAGCTTCCAAGGAGCACGAATTATTATCCCCAGGAAACTGAGGCTGGTGAGGCCAACTAGCTTTCCTAATGCCATTTACAGATTTGGATCCATGTCAGCTTAACTCCCAAGCCTGCGTTCTAACTGTTAATCATGTGGCAGACTGAGACAGAAGGAAGCCATTCAGGACAACAGCAGCCCGTGCGCCCTGCAGCCTCAGTGGCTGACCACTCCTTGCATTTGTCGTCGTGACATGTCCAGCCCTTAGAGTTTTTGTAAAGTATAAAAGCACTTTAGCTGCCATTATTAGGGAGCTTGCACAGCATTTTCTGTGAAATGTAGTTAATATAGTTTAGTTGATGACTTTTCAAAGAAAGTAACAAAAGTAGGACTTTGCTCTAGGAAAAGCATAAGATAATTTATTTTAAACTAATCTTCACTCAATAAATGAATCAGTCCCCACCAAGAAGCAGGTTTATAAAAAGTAATTTTAACATTTGAATGTAGAGAGGTTTGGGAATTGAAAATTCTTTTGGCTTCGAGTGAATAATGCCACTTTATAGACAAAAGAACCTCAGAGAAGGTAGGCAAAAAGTGAAAGAGTTAAAGAGTTAAATCATGTTTCTTTTTAAAAAGTAATTTTCCTGTTTTCCATTTAAATCAACAGTGTTCTAACTTGCGAGTAGCAAAAGTGAATGAGCCCCATTGTTGAACTGGAATATACCTTTTCTCTTGATTTATTTCTCTACCAAAGCCCTGTAGAACAAGGTTTCAGGAGAGCAAAAGAATTTCAAGAGCTCTCATGCAAAACATCTGGCCCTGTGAGGGCCTATACTTTGGACTATTTTTCCAATTTTATAGCTAGACTTTTGTGAATCCAGCCACATTCCTTATTCTAAATGAGCTTATGACTTGTACTGTGTATTTATGGCTAAGGTTAATGCTTCAGAATTTGGTGGCAGACAATAACGTACACCTTTCTGTTGTTTTTTGTTCATTGGAGCTTGAATGATTTTTTTTTTTACTTTTTTTTAAATTATACTTTAAGTTCTAGGGTACATGTGCACAACGTGCGGGTTTGTAACATATGTATACATGTGCCATGTTGGTGTGTTGCATCCATTAACTCGTCATTTACATTAGGTGTATCTCCTAATACTCTCCCTCCCGCCTCCCCCACCCCACAACAGGCCCCCGGTGTGTGATGTTCCCCATCCTGTGTCCAAGTGTTTTCTCATTGTTCAGTTCCCACCTATGAGTGAGAACATTCAGTGTTTGGTTTTCTGTCCTTGTGATAGTTTGCTGAGAATGATGGTTTCCAGCTTCATCCATGTCCCTACAAAGGACATGAACTCAACCTTTTTTATTTTTTTTATTTTTTTATTTTTTTTGAGACGGAGACTCACTCTGTCTCCCAGGCTGGAGTGCAGTGGCGCGATCTCAGCTCACTGCAAGCACCACCTCCCAGGTTCATGCCATTCTCCTGCCTCAGCCTCCTGAGTAGCTGAGACTACAGGCGCCCGCCAGCACGCCCGGCTAATTTTTTTGTGTTTTTTTTAGTGGAGACGGGGTTTCACCATGTTAGCCAGGATGGTCTTGATCTCCTGACGTCATGATCCGCCTGCCTCGGCCCCCCAAAATGCTGGGATTACAGGTGTGAGCCACTGCGCCCAGCCAAACTCGTCCTTTTTTGTGGCTGCATAGTTTTCCATGGTGTATATGTGCCACATTTTCTTAATCCAGTCTATCATTGATGGACATTTGTGTTGGTTCCAGTTCTTTGCTATTGTGAATAGTGTCACAATAAACATGTGTGCATGTGTCTTTATAGCAGCATGATTTATAATCCTTCGGGTATATACCCAGTAATGGGATGGCTGGATCAAATGGTATTTCTACTTCCAGATCCTTGAGGAATTGCCACACTGTCTTCCACAATGGTTGAACTAGTTTACAGTCCCGCCAACAGTGTAAAAGTGTTCCTGTTTCTCCACATCCTCTCCAGCATCTGTTGTTTCCTGACTTTTTAATGATCGCCATTCTAACTGGTGCGAGATGGAATCTCATTGTGGTTTTGATTTGCATTTCTCTGATGGCCAGTGATGATGAGCATTTTTTCATGTATCTGTTGGCTGCATAAATGTCTTCTTTTGAGAAGTGTCTGTTCATATCCTTCACCCACTTGTTAATGGGGTTGTTTGATTTTTTTATTGTAAATTTAAGTTCTTTGTAGATTCTGGATATTAGCCCTTTGTCAGATGAGTAGATTGTAAAAATTTTCTCCCATTCTGTAGGTTGCCTGTTCACTGTGATGGTAGTTTCTTTTGCTGTGCAGAAGCTCTTTAGTCTAATTAGATCCTATTTGTCAATTTTGGCTTTTGTTGCCATTGCTTTTGGTGCTTTAGCCATGAAGTCCTTGCCCATGCCTATGTCCTGAATGGTATTGCCTAGGTTTTCTTCTAGGGTTTTTATGGTTTTAGGTCTAACATTTAAGTCTTTAATCCATCTTGAATTAATTTTTGTATAAGGTGTAAGGAAGGGATCCAGTTTCAGCTTTCTACATATGGCTAGCCAGTTTTCCCAGCACCATTTATTAAATAGGGAATCATTTCCCCATTTCTTGTTTTTGTCAGGTTTGTCAAAGATCAGATGGTTGTAGATGTGTGCTATTATTTCTGAGGGCTCTGTTCTGTTCCATTGGTCTATATCTCTGTTTTGGTACCAGTACCATGCTGTTTTGGTTACTGTAGCCTTGAAGTATAGTTTGAAGTCAGGTAGCGTGATGCCTCCAGCTTTGTTCTTTTGGCTTAGGATTGTCTTGGCAATGCGGCCTCTTTTTTGGTTCCATATGAACTTTAAAGTAGGTTTTTCCAGTTCTGTGAAGAAAGTCATTGGTAGCTTGATGGGGATGGCATTGAATCTATAAATTACCTTGGGCAGTATGGCCATTTTCACAATATTGATTCTTCCTATCCATGAGCATGGAATGTTCTTCCATTTGTTTATGTCCTCTTTTATTTCGTCGAGCAGTGGTTTGTAGTTCTCCTTGAAGAGATCCTTCACATCCCTTGTAAGTTGGATTCCTAGGTATTTTATTCTTTTTGTAGCAATTGTGAATGGGAGTTCACTCATGATTTGGCTCTCTGTTTGTCTGTTATTGGTGAATAGGAATGCTTGTGATTTTTGCACATTGACTTTGTATCCTGAGATTTTGCTGAAGTTGCTTACCAGCTTAAGGAGGTTTTGGGCTGAGATGATGGGGTTTTCTAAATATACAATCCTGTCATCTGCAAACAGGGATAATTTGACTTTCTCTTTTCCTAACTGAATACCTTTTATTCTTTCTCCTGCCTGATTGCCCTGGGCAGAACTTCCAACAGTATGTTGAATGGGAGTGGTGAGAGAGGGCGTCCCTGTCTTGTGCCAGTTTTCAATGGGAATGCTTCCAGTTTTTGCCCATTCAGTATGATATTGGCTGTGGATTTGTCATAAATAGCTCTTATTATTTTGAGATACGTCCCATCGTTACCTAATTTATTGAGAGTTTTTAGCATGAAGGCTGTTGAATTTTGTCAAAGGCCTTTTCTGCATCTATTGGGATAATCATGTGGTTTTTGTCTTTGGTTCTGTTTATATGATGGATTACATTTATTGATTTGTGTATGTTGAACCAGCCTTGCATCCCAGGGATGAAGCCCACTTGATCGTGGTGGATAAGCTTTTTGATGTGCTGCTGGATTCGGTTTGCCAGTATTTTATTGAGGATTTTTGCATCAATGTTCATCAGGGATATTGGTCTAAAATTCTCTTTTTTTGTTGTGTCTCTGCCAGGCTTTGGTATCAGGATGATGCTGGCCTCATAAAATGAGTTAGGGAGGATTCCCTCTTTTTCTATTGATTGGAATAGTTTCAGAAGGAATGGTACCAGCTCCTCTTTGTACCTCTGGTAGAATTCGGCTGTGAATCCATCTGGACCTGGACTTTTGTTGGTTGGCAGGCTATTAATTATTGCTTCAATTTCAGAGCCTGTTATTGGTCTATTCAGGGATGCAACTTCTTCCTGGTTTAGTCTTGGGAGGGTGTATGTGTCCAGGAATTAATCCATTTCTTCTAGATTTTCTAGTTTATTTGCAAAGAGGTGTTTATAGTATTCTCTGATGGTAGTTTGTATTTCTGTGGGATCGGTGGTGATATCCCCTTTATCATTTTTTATTGCATCTATTTGATTCTTCTCTCTTTTCTTCTTTATTAGTCTTGCTAGCGGTCAATCAATTTGGTTGATCTTTTCAAAAAACGAGTTCCTGGATTCATTGATTTTTTTGAAGGGTTTTTTGTGTCTCTATCTCCTTCAGTTCTTCTCTGATCTTAGTTATTTCTTGCCTTCTGCTAGCTTTTGAATGTGTTTGCTCTTGCTTCTCTAGTTCTTTTAATTTTGATGTTAGGGTGTCAGTTTTAGATCTTTCCTGCTTTCTCTTGTGGGCATTTAGTGCTGTACATTTCCCTCTACACACTGCTTTAAATGTGTCCCAAAGATTCTGATTTGTTGTGTCTTTGTTCTCATTGGTTTCAAAGAACATCTTTATTTCTGCCTTCATTTCGTTATGTACCCAGTAGTCATTGAGGAGCAGGTTGTTCAATTTCCATGTAGTTGAGCAGTTTTGAGTGAATTTCTCAATCCTGAGCTCTAATTTGATTGCACTGTGGTCTGAGAGACAGTTTGTTATAATTTCTGTTCTTTTACATTTGCTGAGGAGTGCTTTACTTCCAAGTATGTGGTCAATTTTGGAATAAGTGCGATGTGGTGCTGAGAAGAATGTATATTCTGTTGATTTGGGCTGGAGAGTTCTGTAGATGTCTATTAGGTCTGCTTGGTGCAGAGCTGAGTTCAATTCCTGGATATCCTTGTTAACTTTGTGTCTCATTGATCTGTCTGATGTTGACAGTGGGGTGTTAAAGTCTCCCATTATTATTGTGTGGGAGTCTAAGCCTCTTTGTAGGTCTCTAAGGACTTGCTTTATGAATCTGGGTGCTACTGTGTTGGGTGCATATATATTTAAGATAGTTAGCTCTTCTTGTTGAATTGATCCCTTTACCATTATGTAATGGCCTTCTTTGTCTCTTCTGATCTTTGTTGGTTTAAAGTCTGTTTTATCGGAGACTGGGATTGCAACCCTGCTTTTTTTGTTTTCCATTTGCTTGGTAGATCTTCCTCCATCCCTTTATTTTCAGCATATATATGTCTCTGCATGTGAGATGGGTCTCCTGAATATAGCACACTGATGTATCTTGACCCTTTATCCAATTTGCCAGTCTGTGTGTTTTAATTGGGGCATTATCCCATTTACATTTAAGGTTAATATTGTTATTTGTGAATTTGATCCTGTCATTATGATGTTAGCTGTTTATTTTCTCTGTTAGTTGATGCAGTTTCTTCCTAACATCAATGATCTTTACAATTTGGCATGTTTTTGCAGTGGCTGGTACTGGTTGTTCCTTTCCATGTTTAGTGCTTCCTTCAGGAGCTCTTGTAAGGCAGGTCTGGTGGTGACAAAATCTGTCAGCATTCGTTTATCTGTAAAGGATTTTCTTTCTCCTTCACTTATGAAGCTTAGTTTGGCTGGATATGAAATTCTGGGTTGAAAATTCTTTTCTTTAAGAATGTTGAATATTGGCCCCCACTCTCTTCTAACTTGTAGAGTTTCTGCCGAGAGATCAGCTGTTAGTCTGACGGGCTTCCGTTTGTGGGTAACCCGACCTTTCTCTCTGGCTGCCCTTAACATTTTTTCCTTCATTTCAACCTTGGTGAATCTGATAATTATGTGCCTTGGAGTTGCTCTTCTCAAGGAGTATCTCTGTGGCGTTCTGTGTATTTCCTGAATTTGAATATTGGCCTGCCTTGCTAGGTTGGGGAAGTTCTCCTGGATAATATCCTGCAGAGTGTTTTCCAACTTGGTTCCATTCTCCCCATCACTTTCTGGTACACGTGAAAAATCAGACTACATTTGTTCTTTTCACATAGTCCCATATTTCTTTGAAACTTTGTTCGTTTCTTTTTACTCTTTTTTTCTCTGAACTTCTCTTCTCGCTTCATTTCATTAATTTGATCTTCAATCACTGATACCTTTTCTTGCACTTGATCGAATCGGCTACTGAAGTTTGTGCATGCATCTTGTAGTTCTTGTGCCCTGGTTTTCAGCTCCATCAGGTCATTTAAGGTCTTCTCTACACTGTTTATTCTGGTTAGCCCTTCATCTAATCCTTTTTCAAGGTTTTTAGCTTCTTTGCGATGGGTTCGAATATCCTCCTTTAGCTCGGGGAAGTTTGTTGTTACCGATTGTCTGAAGTCTTCTTCTCTCAACTCGTCAAAGTCATCCTCCATCCAGCTTTGTTCCGTTGCTGGTGAGGAGCTGTGTTCCTTTGGAGGAGAAGAGGAGCTCTGATTTTTAGAATTTTCAGCTTTTCTGTTCTGGTTTCTCCCCATCTTTGTGGTTTTATCTACCTTTCGTCTTTAATGATGGTGACGTACAGATGGGGTTTTGGTGTGGATGTCCTTTCTGTTTGTTAGTTTTCCTTCTAACAGTCAGGACTCTCAGCTGCGGGTCTGTTGGAGTTTGCTGGAGGTCCACTCCAGATGCTGTTTGCCTGGGTATCACCAGCAGAGGCTGCAGAACAGCAAATGTTGCTGCCTGATCCTTCCTCTGGAAGCTTCATCTCAGAGGGGCACCTGGCCTTATGAGGTGTCAGTCAGCCCCTACTGGGAGGTACCTCCCAGTTAGGCTACTCGGAGGTCAGGGTCCCACTTTAGGAGACAGTCTGTCCGTTCTCAGATCTCAAACTCCATGCTGGGAGAACCACTACTCTCTTCAAAGCTATCACACAGGGACGTTTAAGTCTGCAGAAGTTTCTGCTGCCTTTTATTCAGCTATGCCCTACCCCCAGAGGTGGAGTCTACAGAGGCAGGCAGGCCTCCTTGAGCTGTGGTGGGCTCTACCCAGTTTGAGTTACCCAGCCGCTTTGTTTACCTACTCAAGCGTCAGCCATGGCAGATGCCCCTCCTCCAGCCTCACTGCCACCTTGCAGTTCAATCTCAGACTACTGTGCTAGCAGCAAGCAAAGCTCCGTGGGCGTGGGACCCTCCAAGCCAGGCGTAGGATATAATCTCCTGGTGTGCCGTTTGCTAAGACTGTTGGAGAAGCACAGTATTAGGGTGGGAGTGTCCCGATTTTCCAGGTACAGTCTGTCACGGCTTCCCTTGGCTAGGAAAGGGAATTCCCTGACCCCTTGCACTTCCTGGGTGAGGTGATGTCCTCCCCTGCTTCGGCTCATGTTCCGTGGGCTGTACCCACTGTCCAACAAGCCCCAGTGAGATGACCCGGTACCTCAGTTAGAAATATGGAAATCACCCGTCTTCTGTGTCACTCACGCTGGGAGTTGTAGACTGGAGCTGTTCCTATTTGGCCATCTTGGAACCTCCCTCCTGGAGTTTGAATAATTTTCATTTGTGCCACATCTTCAGGCTTACCTGATTAGACAGCAGTACTGAAGGAAATTTCTACTGTGCTTTGCCTTTGGTGCATACTTTAGTGACTTTGGATAGGGAGGGGTCATAACAAATATCACTGGCTCCAGGACCTTGTCAGGCAGAAACCATAAGGTGGTTACTTTGTGAAATAAAGGTTTCACATCAGGAAATGCTTTATTGTTGGGGGAACATTTAAGGAATCTGACATTTCACTGAGCCAAGATTTCGCGTCTACAAATGTCATAGTCCAGAAAATTGTTTCATTGTTCTTATTATAAACAAATGTACATTTCTTATTCTCTTCAAATTGTGTATTACCAGCTAATATTTTACTTAAATTGTTTTTCTTTTAAGGAATGGGGATTTTTTTTAAAAAGCATTGTTTTATGTACACCAAGATGAATTACCTTTGAGTGGATCACCTGCTGAGTAGTCTTTTGAGGGTAGTAATTTGTCACTGGATAAAAAAAGCTAATTGCAACTCAGATGCAGTTTATGAACCTTTTTTCAAGTTAGTTAAAAATTAGTTGTAACGATGTCTGTTTCTTGGAGTTTGGCAGCTTGTATACTCTGAATAACCTCCCAGTTGAAACAACTGAAATGTAAAAACTTTATAAAGCATCTTTCCAAATACATTGCTTAGTTGGCATGAAAGAAGGGAATCCATAAAGACCAAAGATGAAATGAAAGCAGGAATGCTGGAATGTGAGCTGGATTGTCCCTGAATGTTTCTGCTGGGGCAAGAGGAAAAGGGGGATAGGAAATAAAGCATAATTGGGAGTCAGCTGAGACATACTGTCAATGTAAGGATGACTGATAAAAATAAACTTGCCAGTGGAGGGGCTGGGGTTGGGGAGTGAACAGTAAGGAAACCTGCCTGTCTTTACCTAGGCACTAGGAGGGGTCGGGGAAGACAGGATGTGAATTCTCCTAAAACACGAGAAAGGCCATCACATGAGTGCAGGTTGACTTGGTTGTAGCAATGAGGTCCAAAATCCTCATGCCAAGAATTTAATTATAGTGCTGTCAGGTTGGTTGCATCCCAAGAGGCAAGAAAGGAAATGCACATCTCTGAAAGAGTGCTACTTCAACCCAGGCCTCCAAGAATTTCCACAAATCAGCGGTTCACAGTAAAGTCATAAATCAGATGAAGAAATTCACCAGCATGAGAAATTAGAGCCAGCAGAAACGCTGGCTGCTGGCCAGTCAAATTATCAGATTCCTAGTGAAAAACGAATACGGTAAATATACTTACACAGTGTGATGCTCCTTTTAAAAAATAAACAAGAAGCTTGGAAGGATGAGCAATAAATAAGATACTGTAAAAAATGACCAGCCAGATTTGGAAAATGACTAAGTAGAACTTCTAGAAATTAAAAAAAAGATTATTAACATTAAAAATTCAGTTATTAGGCTAAGGAGGAGATTAGACACAGCCAAAGCGATGATTAGTGAAACAGAATGCAGATATATAAAGAAACTACCTAGAATACAGCCCACCACGAGGTGGGCAAACATTGAGTTTATAGACCTGGAAGTTTATAGGCACAGAAAGAGCAGACTCTTTCCAAAAATAATAAACTACAGATTGAGACAAACCATTTTGCAGAAGACAACTAGAAAAGCTGGGGAAAATGCCTGTCTGAAGGCATCACATAGCTAATGAGAAAGTGAATAATAACTAGTCTAAGATACTACCCTGAGAATGCTGTAGCTATTTTAATATGAAAGTAGACTTTAAAGCAGAAGGCATCACTGGAGATAATACTTCAATAAAAGGTTCAATTCAGTTTTATTTAGATGTGATACTTCTTTGTATATCTAACATGATTACAAAATACAGGGAGCAAAATTTCATAGAAATATGAGCAAAACCAGACAAATCCACAGGCCTAGACAAACATTTTTTAATAGACCTTTTATATGACTGATGGAATGACTAAAAGAAATCAGTAAATATATAGAAGATTTGAACAATCTGATTAACAACGTAATAGGCATGTTTAGCATATGACACCCAACAACTTCAGAATACACACTCTTTTCAATAACATATGGGAATATTTTAGTTTATGTATATTTTCTTGAGACAGGGTCTCGCTCTGTCGCCCAGGCTGGCGTGCAGTGGTGTGATCTCAGCTCACTGCAACCTCCATCTCCTGGATTCAAGCAATTCTCTTGCCTCAGCCTCTCGAGTAGCTTGGATTACAGGTGTGTGCCACCATGCCTAGAAAATTTTTTGTATTTTTAGTAGAGACAGGGTTTCGCTATGTTGGCCAAGCTGGTCTCAAACTCCTGGCCTCAAGAGATCCACCTGCCTCAGCCTCCCGAAGTGCTGGGATTACAGGTGTGAGCCACCATAGCCAGCCTCAAATCACTTATTTTAAATTTGAGTTTTTATTAAGGGGAAGGTATTAATAGTTACTTTTATAATTTTTTTTTTTTTTTTTGAGACGGAGTCTCGCTCTGTCAGGCTGGAGTGCAGTGGCTCAGTCTCAATCTTGGCTCACTGCAAGCTCCGCCTCACGGGTTCATGCCATTCTCCTGCCTCAGCCTCCTGAGTAGCTGGGATTACAGGCACCTGCCACCACACCTGACTAATTTTTTTTGTATTTTTTAGTAAAGACGGGGTTTCACCGTGCCCAGGATGGTCTTAATCTCCCGACCTCATGGTCTGCTGGCTTTGTCCTCCCAAAGTGCTAGGATTACAGGCATGAGCCACTGCACCTGGCCCTGTAATATTTTTATATTTACTTATTATTCCCAGTTTACAGTTAAGAAAATGAGGCTTAACAAGGAATAAAGAGATTGCTCAAGGTCACCCAACTAAATAGTGTTAGAACTGGGGTTTTAATCCAAACATATATGACCACAGAACTCTATGGTGGAATTTATTTCCCTGTTAAGTTTAATTCAGTAACAAATTGTATGAAGATATGCTGCAGAGATGAATGAGATAATGAATGTAAAATTGCCTTGAGAGATTCAAGGAATGGAAATGAACTACCCAAATTAGTGTAGCAATTTCACTGTGAAATTAAAAGTAGATAATTGGAGAATAGCTAAGATCAGGCATTGCCTTTTAGTAGTTTAGAAGTCATAGAACTTTTTTGTTTATAGAACTTTTGAGATGTTCTCTGAACATCATCTGTGTCAAACACATGGTAAAACAGATGTTTTTCCAAGGGATTTTAGTGGTTTCAACTTTAAATATTAAAAGTGGCATTTAGTGAGCTATTTAAATGATGATGATACGGACATATTGAAGATTTACTTTAGTGATGATCATCTCTAGTTCTTAGTATTAAAGACTGGAAAATGTCCCTTTTATGCCATGCAAATTTTATTTTGTATATTTCAAGTTACCTGCCACTCAGTTTTGTGCCAAGTATGAAACAGTGAATGAAAAGACAAAAAATAAGCCAATAAATACATAATTGTATCTTGAGAAAGAGCTGGGCGCTAGGTTGTGTACGTGTAGTCCCAGCTACTCAGGATGCTGAGGCAGGGAGGATCTTAGGAGCCCAGGAGTTGGAGGTTGCAGTGAACTATGATCATGCCTGTGAATAGCCACTGTGTTCAAGCCTGGGCAATGTGGAGAGACCGTATCTCTTTTTTGTTGTTGTTATTGTTGTTGTTACAGAGTCTCGCTCTGCTCAGGCTGGAGTGAAGTGGCGCAATCTCAGCCCACTGCAACCTCCACCTTCTGGGTTCAAGCTGTTCCGTGCCTCAGCCACCTGAGTAGCTGGGATTACAGGCGTGTGCCACCATGCCCAGCTAATTTTTGTATTTTTAATAGAGACAGGGTTTCACCATGTTGGCCAGGCTGGTCTCAAACTCCTGACCTCAAGTGATCTGCCTTTCCTGGCCCCCCAAAGTGCTGTGATTACAGGCATGAGCCATTGCGCCCAGCCGAGAGACCTCATCTTTTAACAAAAATAAATAAATGAATAGATCTTGAGAGAAGTGCTGTGAAGAAACAAACTGGGTGCCGATTAAAAGTGGCATCTAATAAAGGCCAATGCCAGTAAAGGACAGGGAGTGAGGCAAGTGTTGGAACCATCTGAAGTTGGCTAAGTGGGAAAGGACTGTAGCATGCAAGACCATGGGAAGGAATTTGGATTTTATTTCAAGTATAATGGAGAAGTCATTGAAAGTTTCTAAGGGCACTAACATGGATCAGTTTAGAAGATTGAGATACTGTGGTGGCTGCCATACTGAGAAAATCAAGAGTGACAATGGGAAGACCAGGCAGGAAGCTAATGCTATAGACCAAGAATTCTCAGACTTGGAACTATTGACCTTTTTAGCTGCCTGCTAATTTGTTATAGGGCTGTCCTGTGCATTGCAGAATCTCTGGTCTCTACCCTTTAGGTGCCAGTGGTAGCCCCACCCTCAAGTTGTGACAGCCGAAAATGTCTCCAGACATTTTCAGATGTTGCCTGGGGGTGAAAGTGTCCGTGGTTGGAAGCCACTGCTGTAGAACACAAAGACTTGGGAGGGAGGCGACGACTTGGAATGCTGTGATGGCAGGAGAGGTGGAGAGAAGTGCCCAGATTTGAGGCTGGCTCAGTTAGAAGAGGATTTACCAGATCTTGTGGGGGTGATGGGCCGGGAAGAGAGGTCCTTCATTCTCCCCTCCTTGCCGGGTTTTTCAGGGGCTCCTTAGCATTTTTCAATTCACCCACAACTGGTTCTTGCTCCTTTTCATGCCCTAGATCTTCCAGATATCTCTGCTTTATGTTTTGAGGATAAGAAAGATCCACCCTCCTCTCCCTACACACAAAGCAACACCATTTTTAAACATTAAAGAGATGATGAGAATGCTTGGTCTCTTGCCAGGAATCCTAAAGTGGGTAAAACTGATCGACAACTTTGAAGGAGAATATGACTACGTGACCAATGAGGGGACGGTGTTCACATTCAAGACAAATCGCCAGTCTCCCAACTATCGCGTGATCAACATTGACTTCAGGGATCCTGAAGAGTCTAAGTGGAAAGTACTTGTTCCTGAGCATGAGAAAGATGTCTTAGGTGAGAACACGTTACTTGAAAATTGTGCTCTTGTTTTTGAAGAGAACATCAACAAGTAAGTGCGTCTCTCATTCTCTAGTGACCTGTTACAAGGTATAAAACCTTCAACCTGTAATCATCAGGAATGAAGTGTCTAAATAGTTCATCCAAGTTTTCATTGTGTGATATCTTTGTAGCTTAGTACTATATCATGTAGAAATGCAAGGTCTTCATAAAAATTGTAAAGGTAGGATTTCAGACTTCCAAAGTACTGCTTTTTAAAAAAAATATATCAGTTGTCTTTGTATACTTAATATCTGGCAATAATCACGAACATTTAATTTTTAAAACTGTTTAGATTTAGAATCCTTAGCTTTAAGCTTTTGATTAACCTTTGGCTATTTGCATTATCCCTGTTGTTGATCTTAGTGTGGATTTAGAGCCCTCTTATTAGAAAAGGGAATAGACTATTGTCAGATTGAATTGAAACCATCGCAGTTGCTGCTTTGTGCAGTGAACTACATTAACCTCTTGAGAACGTCACTTCCATATCAGTCGTGTATCACAGAGAGCCTTTCAGTTCCCTTTTATTCATTCTCTGTGATTTTTCCAAAAATAATATGCTGCTTTGTAAGTTATTTATTGCATGAAAGTTGATTTTGACTACAATAAAACTCATTAATTTGGGGACAGTTTTTTACACAAAAGAAGAATTCAGTACTATTAAGCCAATGATGTTACTTGGTGGTGGTGAACTGCTGCTGCTGGGTAGAATGATGATAAAATATAAAATAGGACCATTTAGAAATGCAAAATATATGGTATATAATGAGGAAAAAAAGCCTCCTTTGAGATCTGCAGAGTGGCCCTAAGATAAAGCAGTCCTAAAATGTGTTTTTCAGTGAATTAAAGCACAGGTCTTGGAGTCAGGCAGATCCACGTTCAGGTCCTTGATCAATAAGGAGCTATTTCTCCCTTGCTCAAAGTGGTATGCTTTCTGTGCCTGGAAGGTATTTAAACCTAGCGTTGCTTGGAGTTGGCAGGGGAGCAGCTGATTCCAGCTGCTTCTCTCGGGGTCACAGGTTGCTATGGGCACTTCCTGCTGGTCCCTTGTTTCTGCAGGTCCCTTGGCCCTGGAGAAAGCACTCCTGGGTGCTTTCTTGAGAGTCTGTTCAGCCCCTGGGCACCTGACTGCACCCCTCAACCCTCTTGTACTTAGATCTCTGTACCCCTTTAGGCAGTTCTATTGGACAGGACCCAAGACAACTGCATGCCTGCTCAAAATTCACATCTGTAAACCTGAGACAGCAACCCATTCCAGGCTCTTCCTCTAAAGTAGTTGGCCGTTCTCCTGCCTTTGAATTTCCAGGCACAGTCCCTTTAACTTGCAGGTTTGGATCAGGCACTGGTACTCTGTGTCAGGCTGGGGTCGGTAGAAAGTAATAATCTTGTCACCCTCCCATAGGGTGGGGGACTTACAGGCAAGAGCAAGAGGAAATCTTATCACCTGTCTCCTCAAAACCCTCTGTTCACATTCTGACCCTTATTTATATTTGGACAAGGGACCTATGAGTCACAGAACAGATTTTTGACCATTTATTTCAGTATCTTTGTTTAGTGAATCTGTTTCTAGTCACTTTGATAGCCTGATGGCTTCTGTCCAAACTGAGGCAGGAATGTCCCCCTAAGGGTAGTTATAGCCAGCAGTTAGTGAGGGCTTCCTACGTGCCAGGTTCAGCACTGTGTTCATCATGCACTGACCTCATGTGTTGCTGCATCCAAATGAGACTTGGGTGGCATAAGTCTTCATGTAGGTGCTCCAGGAGTTTTTCAGGCACAAGTCAGGATTAAACAGTGATTCTTGTATAGGACATCATCATGGATGTTGTAACTGTTTCCCAAGGCATCTGAATTTCCACCATTTAAAGCCAAAAGAGGGGTTTTAACTATGCCTTAAGGTGACATCCCATCTTATAGATGTAATGAAATGCAAATTAATGCTAGGAGATTTTGTTGGGGGGGGGGAGATATTTGTATAGCCTTCCTTCTGAAAGGTTATAAGATTTTCAGACTGGAAAGGGGAAACCATCAGTGTTCACTAGAACTCATCAATTTAAAGAGAAGCATGGTTGAATTTGAATGTGCCATATATCATTAGCACAGAGTGCCCTATTAAGAATAAAAACTAGAGATGAGTCATAAAGTACAGTGATAAAGTCAGAGCTTTTATTAATGACAGTCTACAAATCACCTTGTCCTTTTGTTATTCACTTTTGTCTGTTTTATAATTCTGATGTACTCATAGTTAACACAGATTGATTATTCTTTGACAGCTATAATTTACTTCATTTTTCCCCCATACTTTGGTCTCTTTAAAACATTAAGCCATATGAAATATGTTGCCTGACTGAGGTTTTTTAAAAAAGTGCATTGGAGAATGAGCAAATTACTTTTGGTTGTGTGAGTTCTTCTTTATGTCCTCACTTGAGAAAGAAAAGTTTGCCATAGTAATCTCAGCAGCCCGAGATCAAGGCCCCTGGTGATCCTCAGAGTTCCCTCTGGCCAACATCTTGTTTTTCATGTGGGTAAATTCTAGCATCCTAAAAACATGAACTGCTAGTTTCTTGGGTTATAAAAATAAGCAGTGTCAAGAACCCCACCCTACCACATGAAACCCAAGAAAGGCTTGTCTGTTCAGCACATGTGACCTGTCCCCTGCAGCCCTGTCCTCACTTCCACTTGCTGTGGTGTCTCTCCCTCTGGGTGACCTGGCCCTACCTCAGGCAGACCTCTGTGCTTGTCCTTCATTTTCTCCTTTCCTCATCACCTCTCACTCCTACTCCCCCAGCTCTGTCACTGAACACTGTCACTGAAAGTTGCAGCCCTGGGAGTTGAGGAGAACTCATTTCTCTACCTTACTCTCCATATCCCTGCAGGCATCAAGCCCTGGCTATTCTTCTTGGGAAATACCTTTCATTTGTTTTCTTTCCTGCCCAGACTTTATCCGCCACTTGATGTGGTGTTCTCCCCGGCTTGTTGCAATAGTGCTCTTACTCTTCTCCCCTCCGTAGACATCCATTGTTCTGCATTCAGCTGTTAGACACATGCATCCTTTATTAATGCCATCTTTATGTTGCCCTTGTGTTCAAACAGTGGCTCCACAGTCACAGGTAACTAAACTCCTCTCTACCTAGCTCACTGGATGGCCTATCAGGCCACCACCAGCATCTCCATCTGCCCCGAACTGAACAACTCTTCCTCTTGAAAACAGATCTCTTGTTTGTTCTCTTTACCAGTCTTCCTTCTGTCCTTTCTGTTCCTTTCCCCTCTCCTCATTCCTGGCTCTGGCCTTCGTGCCAGGAGTCGCCTATCTTCCTGCACCTCATCCAGTAGGATGCTGTGCTTTTCCTGCTAGCCGCCATTTCCCCTCCATCTCCACACTCCTGTACTTGAGACTCAATTCAGCCCTTGCTTTAGGGCTGTCATTTATTTTGGATCCTCAACCAACCAGTCACTTACCCTTGTTTATGGTTTATTACTTGCATTTTTATATGATTTTGTCTCACGAGCAGAATCGACCTCATCTTACTACTTGTCTCTCTGGCACTTTGCAGGGAATCTGGTGGATAACAAGGGCTTATTACATTTTGATCTAATAAACAATCCTGTCAGACATGAACCATGATTTGACTTTTATTGTTTTCCTCCTTATAGCTCCTATATCATGATAATAGGCATAAAATAGGAAGGCAGGGTTACTATTCCACACATTATCTAGGTCATCAAAAGCCCCTGGCTCAAAAGTATTTTATTTCCTTGGGAAATAAAATAGTCATTTATTAAAGGAATATGTTGAAAACTAGATGAATGATTAAAACCAATTATAAGGCTGAGCACGGTGGCTCATGCCTGTAATCTTAACACTTTGGGAGGCCGAGGTGGGCAGATCTCTTGAGGCCAGGAGTTCAAGACCAGTTTGGCCTACATAGTGAAACCCCGTCTCTACTAAAAATACGAAAATTAGTCAGGCATGGTGGCACACACCTGTAATCCCAGCCACTTGGGAGGCTGAGGCAGGAAAATCCCTTGAACCTGGGAGGTAGAGGTTGCAGTGAGCTGAAATTGCACTACTGTACTCCAGCCTGGGCAATAGAGCAAGACCCTGTCTCAAAAAAAAAAAAATGTAAAAGTGACTTTGCAAGTCTCATTGCTACATAGCCCTATGTGTAGCTCTGGAACTGTTGCTCAAATATGTTTTCATTAATTTTTAAAATTGCATTAGGTTTTTTCTCTTCTTATCCTTTCAGAATGGATAGCTTGTGTCAGGTCCAACTTCTTGGTCTTATGCTACCTCCATGACGTCAAGAACATCCTGCAGCTCCACGACCTGACTACTGGTGCTCTCCTTAAGACCTTCCCGCTTGAGGTCGGCAGCATCGTAGGGTACAGCGGTCAGAAGAAGGACACTGAAATCTTCTATCAGTTTACTTCCTTTTTATCTCCAGGTAAGTGTTTTTTCACTGTTGCTGTTCACTTTAAAAATCAGACTGGTGTTTGGGTTTCTTTGGGGAAATGGAAGTATAATGCTGTGTTATTGAAAATCACATATGCTGTATTACAGCCAAAATTACTTAATGGGAATAAAACGGTAGAACAGATGCCCAGAACAAAGGGAAATGTAAACGCCTAAAATGGCACTCTCATTAATCTTATATTCCAAGTCCCTGTTCTTCTGGAGGCAGGAACAGCTAACGTTCTAGATTGATTAAAAATTAGTACCAATGGGCCAGGCACAGTGTCTCACTCCTGTAATCCCAGCACTTAGGGAGGCCGAGGCGGGTCACAAGGTCAAAAGATCGAGACCATCCTGGGCAACATGGTGAAACCCCGTCTCTACTAAAAATACAAAAATCAGCTGGGCGTGGTGGTGCACGCCTATAGCCCCAGCTGCTCGGGAGGCTGAGGCAGGAGAATCGCTTGAACCCGGGAGGCGGAGATTGCAGTGAGCCGAGATCGCGCCACTGCACTCCAGCCTGTCAACAGAGCAAGACTCCATCTCAAAAAAAAAAAAAGAAAAATTAGTACCAATGAATACAACGTTTGATTCAGTCTTTGGTATGTATGCACAAGAACACAGTGCAGATATAAAATGTAAAATCTTTAGCTACATCTGACAAAAAATGTTTTCTGGAATAAGCTGAGAATCAATTCTGCTGCTGTTAAACTGAAATAAAATGTAATTCTTAAAGTATAGTCTTACATCATGAAAACGTGTGTCATTTGGTTCTAGTAGGAAAGGGAAACACTTGTAAGTTGTGGTTTTACATTTCATGGTACGGGTTAATTTTCCCCAAAGTAAACATAGCTCTCTTTTTAACTTAAAAAAAAAAAAATTGGTCACATTCATTTTGCTTTGTTTTGTTTTTTTCCTCCATTCTGTCCATCGGCACTGTTTTTGTAGCGTCATGGCCATACACACACTGTGATTTGTCCCAGGAGTCTGGCTCAGTTGGCAGTTTGTAGTTGACCAGGCAGACCCTGTCCTAAAAGCAATCTGGCTGAAAAAAGTCGGCACTTTCCTTATGCACATATGTTGAACTCCTCCAAAGTGCTTTTTGTCCCACTCAGTTTTGCTGCGGTCGTTTGGTCATTAGACAAAAAAAAGCAGTCTTAGGGGAGAGCAAGGCAGGTGCTCAAGTGGCCCTGTCCTCCTCTTGGGATTTAGCCAGTTGACAGTGATGTCTCATCACTTTTATTTTGAGCCTCTGAGTCACAGAGCAGGCAATCCATAAGGAATCTTACTGTGGTGGCAGGTTGTTGTCAGGGTTATTAAAACCAAAAGAATGATGTTCTGTAGATAGGTCTGATAGTATACCTTGAAAACCTAGCAGGCTTTACTTTCCCAAGCACCTTGCAGCGGATCAAGAGAAGCTAGGAAAAACACCCACAAGAATGTGGAAACCGTGCGAGGGCCAGAAGCCAGGGAGCGACCGTTCAAGAATTCGACTTCAGGGTGTCCTGCACCTACCCCCCCATTCCCTCTTCCCCCTAGAACCTGGAGTACAGCAGCAGCCAGTGGACAGATGAGGAAAATCATTTCTTCTAAATAGCCATTCTTAGCCTACTGCCACAGGGCCCACAGTTTATTTCCTCAAATTTACACTGGGTACAGAAGTTTTACTTTGGAAAATGTCGTATCTTAAACAGTTTAAATAGATAAAGGACAATAAGGAGGGCAGTGAGGGTGACTCACCTGCTCTTAATAAAAGCTGGAGTCCCCAAAGGCCTGTAAACCTTCTTCAGTGACCGCATGTGACCATTTATGTCAGGAACAAGCTCATCATTACCTGGGGAAGAAAGGGCTTATTGTCCAAGTGTAAAATGTTGGGTTCTGTGCCAAACAATGAAATATTATCCGTGACTATGGCTGTGAAATTTGAAAAGAGAAGTGTGTTCCTCGTTCTGTACTGCCAGGCATTTTCTGACCAAGCTTTAATTTTCTCACCAAGCTTTGTCTGTCTCTTTTTACTAGTTTTGCCTCCATTTTTCTCTTTTCTCTCCTGAATGCAATTTGATTTCTAAAACCAGAGAATGGGGCTTTCGGATTCAGATCTTGTGAGACCAAACGCAAAAACAGCCATCAGATAATTAGATTAGATCTCATGAAAGCACGGATTGTCAGTGTGTGTATATACACATCGGCTCACAAGTAGTCTTGCACTGGTGTCTGAAGGCTAGCTGTTCACTACTACAGTAAAGAGCAGAGGTCCTCAATTATATGTAAAGCCCCAGGGTCACAAATAACTGCAGCTCCAGCTTCCTGCTGCAGACATTTGGTAACTCTGGCAGGTGCACACCAGCTGACTTTGTTTTCCTCGGAGGTACATGGTGAAAACACATCTTGAGCCCAAGCCATTTATGACTTACTTTGGCACCTTGAGTCACATTTGGAAGAAAACAGGCAGCCATAGCAGCTTAGAGCACAGTGCACTTATTCCCTGTGGTTCATACCACTTAGTAGTTGAACCAGTGAACTCTGTACTTGTGGAACCTTGGAGAGTTGCCTAGGGTGAGCTCCAGACCTTCGTGTTATAATAATCCAGTAGAGCAGTCCCATTTGCATGGCTCTGGGAGTCGGGGGTGAGAAATCATAGAAAAGCCTTTCAGGGATATCAGGGAAAGGCAAAACTTTTTGAGACTTGTTTTTGTTTTTTTCTTTGAATAATATTAAAACCCAACCTAAAATCAGTTAAAACAAAATCTCCATAGGTTACAAAGTTTGCCGCCTTTTTACATACATGACTTTTCGGATCCCCTGATTCTTGTTTTGGTAGCTTCTCCTAGAGTTGTCTCTTTCTCCTGACTACTCCTACTTCTCCTTAACATTTATTTCAGATTACACTGGGAACATACCAACTGATCTCCCTGCCTCCTTCTCAAGTCCAGATACCTCCTCTGGCCTTAAGGAACTTCCATAAGTTCAGTTCTCTTTTTTCACCCTTAAACTTCGAAATTTATTTCCTAGCGATCACCTGACCAACTCTGGTTTATGATTCTAGGATGTTTTCTTCAAACCCCACCTTCCTTGTTCTTATCCTCTGAGCCAAATCAGATGGGACACAAAGCATCATTAGATTATAGGGATTCACATTATGCTGTGAATATGCAGTGGGCTAACCTAGATGGATCTATAAATAGAAAGTATCGATAAAATATGTTAAGTGCCAGTACCTTCAGGTTTAACACAGCCTCCTTCAAGGTACCACTTCTGGTGCACAGGACAAAAGAATAGGGAGATCAGGCATTTTGAAACTCTTTCCGTGACAGTAACCAGCCCCTGTTGCATATTTATTTCATTCTGTGGTCAGATTTGATGTCTCAACCTTTCTAGATAAACAGGCATTTAGAGTATATTTCCTACTCATTGTCTTTCACTACAGAACTTGCATTCTAGTACTTTGGTGCCTTGTCTCAGGTCACTGAGCTAGCAACTTTCAGAGCTGGGAATTTTGGCTCCCTAGGCCTTTGTCATTTGCTGTACTACAGGTCGTGGTGATGCCAGGGTGAGGCAGGTGCTCAAATGGCACATGCTTGGTCTGCACACTGTCTTTTTGTTGTTGTTGTTTGATTATTTGTACTTTTTTTCAAGGATTCACATCCTTTTTGTATTTGTGGGGGGCACCAGGTACTGATCAAGAAGCTCTTAAAAATTAAAATATACCACAAGAGATAGCCTTTTACCCCAAGATTACATTTATTTAGGCAAGTACATATTCAGTATATCTGGTAAATTAGAATACCTGCTCACAGAATGCAATTGGAAGTATATATAAAGGTATATTCGAACAAATATCCAAGCGTAACTTAAACTAAGAAAGTCAATACTTGAGTCATGTTATATATCTTACTGTCAGCATTAATCGTATACCCTGTTATGGTAACCTTAAAACAGTTTGTCTGCAATCATGAGAATTGAGACAACATTCATAAGGATTAGCAGCTATGCTGTTCACGGATCTAAATGTATTACTCCTTTCCGGTCGGGGGCAGCATATTGTTTCCCAGCTGTTAGTGAAGTGCATACACAGAGGAGTCGAGAAGAAAGAAAGGACTGACATTTTAATAATGATTATTCCATTTAAATGTGCCCTGTGGGAGTACCGTTTGGTTTTTGGTTTTCCAGCAAGTACTGATGGGATCACTAAATCAATTTTTCATATACTTGACACCATATGTTTAAAGTATTATGTGGGGAGGTGCTATTTCCACACCAGCCACTCTGTGGATGACTAATTCTGTTTTATAAACCACAGCAGTGTCATTGTTTTCAAACATTAATGACTTGTCTTATTATTTCTTTGATTTCATTCTTAAATGTTAGAAAGTAGTAGCATTAAATTTGGGAAATGTTTAATTAGTGTTACATAAGCTGGAATTCTTAGTATGTATATTAATCATTTTGTGTTGTGCACAATTACTGGGATAATCCAAATTGGAAAAGCAATTTTGAAATATCTACTGGTCATCTTTGGTCCGTGATTGCTGTCCACATGAGTGTCCACAGATAGGTAGATGTGAGGTAGCAGGAGCCCCAGAGTGTTTATCAAGAGACCCCTGACTGGCTCTTGACCGTGGGCAAATCACTTGAGTTTTTTGTCAGTCACCTCCCAGGTCAAATGGCGCTAGATGAAGTCTACCATTTTTTTGACCTGCATTCCTAAGTGACCCAGCTTGGGGAAGACCAGTTAAATTTCCGCAATTAGGTTTCTCACCTTTTCTCATATTCACAGAATGCATTAGAATCTTCTAAAATGTATACACTTACTAGTGTTGTAAAAAAGAAGGCTGCATGAGATGATGAGGAGGAGGATGAACACTTACATAGCACCCCTCATGCCAGACTCTGTTCTAAGCACTTGTCTGCAGTGAGCCTTCGACTGTGGTGGGGATTAACCAAGTCCCTGACAAATGCTCCTCTCTTGCTGTTGCTGGCATTTGGTTGTGGTTTGTGATCCTTGCCCCCTTTGCATCTATTGAGTCCTGTAGACTAAACCAAGCCTTCTTCTACTTTTTAGGTATCATTTATCACTGTGATCTTACCAAAGAGGAACTGGAGCCAAGAGTTTTCCGAGAGGTGACCGTAAAAGGAATCGACGCTTCTGATTACCAGACAGTCCAGGTATGGAGAATATGATCTCATTAATGTGAGAGTTAGGAAGTGTGACTTTCAGGCTGGGCCGTTTACACTGCAGCTTATCAGAAGCGGTGGAGGTAATTCATGGTAATACAGACAACAAGTATTTTGGAGCCCCCACTGTTGACGGTCATTGAGCCAGGCACTCAGGATTCAGCAGTGAGCTGGCATAGTCCCTGCCCTCCCATCCCTGCAGGTTCTGCTCCTGTCGCTGCTACTCTTGACAGGAAGCTGGAGTTCTTTGTCTTGGGGGCTCCTATTGTAACATTTCTGTCTGTGTCAATCTGCTTGCTTGAATATGGGTTGTGTTCTAGCTCAGGTCTTTTGGTGTTGTAAATAACATGGGGATTTGCTCTATGTAAAGTATTGACTTTAGTGCTGTGAGTCAGTGTTTTTAGTCTGAAGTTCATGTGCATTTCTGTATGGCACAGCGTAGACACTCAATAAAACATTTAAATGAATAAATTAATTGTCATGTCACCACAAGCTTCGTCTTTGGCCACCATCTTTTCAGGTTAAGAATCTCCTTTTTTGTTTTTTCAGCTCCCCAAGGGTACTGAGTCTTCCAGAAACTGAATCACTGGTTGACTGATGATGACGAAGAATGTCTCTGTTCCTTTGCAATGAGAGGTCACCAATAGGGCACCAGGTGTTTATCAAGGCCCTCCCACTTGGAGGGCTGGACCACACAGGCCACAGATTAGGAATCAGAACATTGTTTGTGAAGGAAGATTAGAACAAAGAGCGCTGGATGTTCCCCACCATGTTTCTGTGAAACTAGGGCATTATTATAGCTTGGTGAATTACCCTTCAATTGTCTAGAAATGGTCTAGATGATAGGCTACATCTAGATCATGAATAAAGCTTTGTTTACTAAAACAGGTGGTGGGCTGGATTTGGTATAGAGCTATGATTTATCAGCCCCTGTTCTATATCAGCAGTTGGCAAACTGGCCTCCTGTTTTATTGGAGAACACATGCCCATTTGTTTACATATTGTCTGTGGTTGCTTTAGCACTTAGAGTGGTTGCAACAGAAACTCTGTGTCCCAGAAGGCCTAAAATATTTAATATATGGCCTTTTAGAAAAAGTTTGCAGAATCTTCATCTATGTAAATAGCATTTAAAAGCACAACATTCTTGATAGACATACAGGGCCGAGAAGACATACAGGGTCAAGAAGCTCTGTCAGACAGGCCTGAAATCCACCTGGGACAAGTCATTTAACCTTTCTGCCACAGTTTGTTCAACTGTAAAGTAGAGATTGATAGTATCTGTATTTTAGGATTCCTGTGGGATTATTAAGAGATAAGGTATATTCAAGATCTGGCAATAGAATATAATCCATTTTTTTAATCAACATTAGAAATAAATATAACAGACTTTTAGTTTCCTATTTATTTGGCTTCTTGTTTTGTTTTCATGGTGAGCCATTGCCAGGAGCGAGATCCTGTAGGGGCCTGTAGCCCCTGTCTGGTATTTTCATGGTTCATAAATTCACCCTCATCCTATATCAATCTTTTAACATCTGTTCGCTTTTAGTCTAGCATTCTTTGCTCTTTTTTTTTCTCTAATTTGTAGAAAATGTGTCCCTATCAGTTGTGACATTTGGTCTTCTCAGGGCCTAGTTCTGGTCCTTGCCTGGGTATCCCCAGCAAGGATAGGTGTGCCTCTCCTATCAAGAATGCCAGGGATACCCAGGCAGCACCCAGCAAGTGTTCTCTCCTCTGCTCTCAAGAGCACAGTCTCAGCTGCCCTAGGTAGGTCAGGGTACGGTTGCCTGAGAGAGATCCTGATCTTCTCATGTCTATGAGGGGGCTTAGCTCTGTGTAAAAAAAAGACATTGTTTTCCTCTTTTTTCCACTTCCCACAAACATTTACTACCCAAATGTATAATTGCCTTTGGAGTCTGGGAAAGGGAAGGACCCCTATAATAATGACAGCTGCCAGGGAGGCCGCTTCTTCCGGGGAAATACCTCTTACTACTTAGTATGAGTGGAGTGTTTCCCCTATTAGATGGCTTTTTTTTCCTATTCTGATAATGGTAATATTCTTTGTAGATGACAAGCTAGTTACCACCTAATATGTATTGTTTTCATTTACAAACGAAAAGATAAACATGACAGCTAAGCAAGTGCTTCTGTGGAATACAAACCTACCAGCCACATACATAGCAGCCTGGAATGTCCAGGTTAAACCGAGGAGAACATGCGCTTAGGCGCTGCCAGGTGCCTGTGGCACTGGAACAGTCCCAGAGTTTCCCTGTACCTGGCTCTCCACTTCCCAAACAAAAGTTCCTGGCATTGAGCCTCTTAAATACTTACAATTTTTTATTTGCACTGCTGTAATAGGAATAAAAAAACTCATGGTAAATATTTAAACAGTAACTGGACAGTGCAGATCTTAATGCGTTGCTCTTCATTTCCATATTTAGAAAATGCAACTTTCCCCATAAACAGGGTATAGCCTCTATGTATAATGCCAATAGGAGATTTTTATCTACTGATTATATACCTCATACATGTTGTACTGTTATTAAAATAGAATTCTTTCATTGTGTAAAAGGTGCCTTTGTAACACAGTATGATGTCACAACACCATTGACTTGTATGGCTTAAAATCTGTTGTGCGGTGGTTTAGATTCAAGTGTATGTGTGCAGCAGAGCTTTGACATGCAATGAGAGCATGACAGATGTTCTCACATTTTGATTAGGCTCTTGGCAGTGTTGCCAACAATGACCTGCCATTGTAAAAAGCAGACTCTGGAGAGGGATTTGTGGATGAATGGAAAGCATCCTAACGGTGCGTAATAGAAGCCACATTTTTGCTTCTATTACATTTTATTTTCATTTTCAGTTACTTTAGGATAATGTTACTTTTGATTCCACTTGACCCTGGGGTTTATATTTACCCCATAGGTGACTTGAAAAGAGTATCTTATCTCCCAGGCTGTGTTTCATTTCTTTGTTCATTCTGTGAAGCATATTATCATTTTGATGTGAATGTTGCAGCACAGATTACTCTGCATGGTTAGTCAACACTGTGACCAAGAACCTCTTTTAATAGCACTGCCTACCTGGTGGTGTAGCCGATAAAATAGACCAACCAAGGAGAAGGAGAAGGGCCAAAGAAACATGGCTAAATGAGCCACAGAGTGCTCCTCTTTGTGTGATCTGTTAATATATTCCCTTAAGACCCTGAGCATCTCGACTGGGAAGGTGAGGGATCTGGTGTCGTATTTTACAGACAGACACAAAACAGAGCTGCTGTCTATACAGCCTTCATCCATTCCTGATTGTAGCTGTGGGTAGAAAATTGATCTGTACTAGAAATACAATTTTGAAAATCTGATCCTAGAAACAGTCAGTTTATCTTCCAATCTGGAACACAGATAAGAATTCAGCTTTAGGTAGGTTTATCAAATCTGCAATTGATTCATCTTTTTCCTGCTTTTTATTGTGAATGACACAACCACGTAATATTGATTAGAACTTGTGTGCCATTGTCTTTTAAAAAGAAGTTGAAATATTGATCATAGAAATTATATTTTTAAAACAGATTTGGTGGTAAATGAATTTACCTGAAAAATCTGTCTACATTTACAGTCAGCAATATGCTTCATTTTAAACAAAGTGAAGTAATAGGGAAATGGTAGTTAAATATAGCCTATCAATAAATATTCATAGTATGATATGCAATGCCAGGTACTGTTTGAATACAAAGAATTCCAGACATAAGCACTGCCCCTGGGAAATTTACAGTCTGACTGGAAAGTTGAAACATACAGATCTGAAAAGATCGAAGAACCCAAGGATGTTATCACAGTGGTCAGGGGAAAGGCACAGGCTTTGGTCAGTGCTGTGGTGGTCAGAGACCATCCTGGCTTGGGTAAAGGAGGAAGCCTTCACAGGAGGGATGGAAGTTGCGCAGAGCTTTGAGGGAATGGGTGTTTTTTAATGCCCAGTTCCCCACTGAGATTCCTGAACAATTTTACCACTGTCCTTTGTTCAAAGACTGCTTCTGCTTTTTTGTTACAGTAAATTCAAGAAAATAATAATCCTACCCTCAGTACCCTGTGCGATGGTTGCCTGGGGCACTTCTCTGTGGATGGAATAGTGTACTGTGGTTGAATGTGGTGTCACAAAGGAATGTAATGTAGCAAAAATACACTTTGATTCCTCAGTGTTTCATCTTTGTTCAGCCAGCTAGAGATTGGCTTTTCTTCTTGCAAAATGAAAGACAAAATTTATAGACCTGAAAAGAACACTTAACTGACTCTATACCCTGAATCAACTCCGTTAACAAGCATCCACATTTTATAAAAGTCAGTATAAATTAAGAGAATCCAAGTACTCATATTTTAAGAAGGGGAGCAAACTTAATACAAAGGAAAAATAATAAAGATTTTATAAGTAGTTAACATTGATTTTATTATCTTTACTGTTGTTCTCTTAATAGGAATTTGGCTTTTCTGGGGATTACCTGCTATAGTACATATGAAACATCAGTAACATCCCTAAGGCGGTTTGCCTTGCAGCTGAGCCAAAATGCTAAAGTAAGAAGATTCTTTGGCTTTACCAACATGCCTTGGGGTGGAGGGAGTGGAATTTTTTTTCCCTTTAATTCAGATTTTTCTAATCTTAGTGATAGCTGATTTGTGCTTGCTAGCATATAGGCTTTGCCATTCAAAGAACATATTTTCAGAACATTAATTAGTGTTTTAATACTCATTGACTTCTGCGCCGAGTTCATGACACATGCAGCTTTTGAGTGTTGACTCATCCACATCCTTGGTGAGCTGACTATTGAATGAGTGGCAGTGTCTTCCCTTAGCAGCGTGTTCGTGTGATTGGGTGTAGGTCAGAAATTTTCAGAACATTTTAGTGAAGAGCGAATGGGGCAGCATTTTCAAAAAGAAACTTTCTGAGGGGTCACTCTATTTTCATATGATTAGGAAACTGCTTGAATTGCTATTAGTTCTTGACGATTTATTGCCTGAGCATTTGTGTTATTTTTGATATTACGCTTCATGGCAACATATTTTACGTTAGAATTTCTCCTGTCATGCAGGCATTCTAGCTTGAGAGCATAGTATTCATATTCAGAGTGTACATACTTGTGTCCCTTTCTCCTTCTCTGGATACCAGCTGTGTGACTCTGGAAGATAAGTCTGTTTTCTTGCTGTCTTACAATAGAGAAGTAAGTTATGTGGCTGAAGTCTGTAGTTGCTGCAGTCTCTACTCCACTGTACATAAATTCTCTTCCATGTCTAAAAGAGGACATTACTTTGCAGCAACTGAGACTACATAACCTATGATATGGTGAATGGGTATGTGTCAGCTGGCTTATAAAGATGTTTGTTAGGAGGTGACTTGCATCCTCTATCTGCTTATGTCTTATTGGTGAAAACATACTCACGCTCGGCTGCAAAGAGGTTTTGAGATGTAGTTTTATTCCCAGAAAAAAAAAATGTGACCAGCTAAAAATTAGGGCCTTTTAATCAAGGAAACAAGAGGAATAGATAGATATTGGGAGACAACTAGCAGTCTGCCACACAAGGCAAAAAAAGGCTTCAGCAAGAGCTTTTTGGTGTAGACCCTGAGATCAGGGCACCCAAATGCCACCTGGTGGCCAGGTACCTAAATCTCAGGATCAGGGTTGGAAAAATGAAGGCTCCTAAAAAATAGAATTTTCAGATATTATAATTGTCGACAGCAGAAATCACATACTACAAAGACAGAAGCACCTGTTAAGGAGGCACTCCTCCCGTGGAGAAATAAATTTAATACTGTTTCTAGAACATGAAGCATGATGCAAGCGTATGGGAATATTTGGGCATTAGGATGGACTCTGAGGGATTGCCTGGCATGGTGAGGAAGCTGTGTAAGCTAGTGTCCAGATGGCTCTCCAGATGTTTGATTCTCTGCTAAGTCAGTGTCTTGCCTGGGGTGACCAACTCCCAACTGCCCTCCTACACGGTCCCTGAGCAGGATGTGGACACAGTCCATCCTGGGGCCTGCTGTTTGGAATGGAAGCATGGCACGAACCCACCTACAGAAAGGTAATCAGGTCCCTAATTTCATAGCTGCCTCCTTTGCTTTTTCCTAGGTGGTATGTTTTTCCACTAATATGATTCTGGCCTCAGGACAAGTTATATGCCTTCCAATTGCATATACATTAGAGCTCATCTAATGGAGCCCTCTTACTTTATAGACAAGGAAACTAAAATTCAATCAGTGTAAGTGTATTAACAGAGGTTACACTGTTAACAATTGACAGAGCCAAGACTAGAACTTAGAACTCCAGATCTCTGCTAATCCTGCACATTTTGTTATCAAGATAAGTTATTCTCTCTGTAGCTCAGGATTTTTGTTTTCACCTCTTAAATAAACATATTAGCCAGGCACAGTGCCTTATACCTGGAATCCCAGCACTTTGAGAGGCTGGTGCAGGGAGATCACTTGAGACCAAAAGTCCAAGACCAGCCTGGGTAACATAGCAAGACTCCATTTCTATATATATATATATATATATATATATATATATATATACACACATTTTTTTTTTTTTTTTTTTAATTAGCCAGGCACAGTGGTATACAACTGTAGTACTAGCCACTCGGGAGGCTAAGGCAGGATGATCATTTGAGCCCAGGAGTTCAAGGTTACAGTGAGCTATGATTGTGCCACTGCACTCCAGCAAGACCCTATCTCCAAAAAAAAAAGAAAAAAATTAATTAGACTAAATGGCCTCTAAATCCCTAAGCTTTCTTACCTCTAAAAAGTATAGTTTTTACACCATGTTAAGTATCTTGTGATTACTTTGTAGATCCTTATAGAACCTATTAGATAACAATACTCAGTGTAAAAGGGAAGATAATGAGGGACCACAAATTTATATTTTTATGATTTGTAAATATGATTTATTTAATGACTTGTTTTATAAATAATTTTAAATAATAAATATTTTATAATGAATGTTAATGTTCACTCCTAGTCTCCTTGTTACATATTAATGGAGATTTTACTGCCTTTTCCATTAGTTTATTTATGTCATACAGGCATACCTCATTTTATTTTGCTTTATTGTATTGTACTATGCAGATTCCTCATTTTTTAAAAACTGAAGGTTTGAAGCAACCTTGTGTTGAACAAGTCTGTTACCACCATTTTCCCAACAGCGTGTGCTCAGTTCATGTCTGTCACATTTTGATAATTCTCACAATGTTTTAAGCTTTTTCATTATTACATCACAGTGAGCTTTGATGTGACGATTGTCACTGTTTTGGGGCATCACAGATGCGCTCATAGAAGGTGGTGAACTTAATTGAAAAATGCTGTGTGTGTTCTGACTGCTCCATCTGTCAGCTGTACCCTCATCTCTCTCCCTCTCATCAGACCTCCCTATTCCCTGAGACATAACAATGTTAAAATTAAGCCAAATAATAACCCTACAGTGGCCTCCAAATGTTCAAATGCAAGGAAAACACACACATCTCTCACTTTAAATCAAAAGCTAGAAATTATTGTGCTTAGTGAGGAAGGTATGTCAAAAGCCAAAATAGGCCAAAAGCTATAGGTGCCTCTTGCACCAAACAGTTAGCCAACTTGTGAATGCAAAGGAAAAGTTCTTGAAATAAATAAAAAGTGCTATGCCAGTGAATGCATGAATGGTAAGAAAGCAAAACAGCCTTATTGCTGATATGGAGAAAGTTTGAGTGGTCTGGATAAAAGATGAAACCAGCTGCAACCTTCCCTTAAGCCAAGGCCTAATCCATAGCAAAGCTCTAACTTTCTTCAGTTCTGTGAAGACTAAAAGACATAAGAAAGCTGCAGAACATTAGGGAGCTAGCAGAGGTTGGTTCATGAAGTTTAAGGAAAGAAGCCATCTGCATAACATGAAAGTTCAAGGTGTAGCAGCAAGTGCTGATGTAGAAGCTGCAGCAAGTTATCCTGAAGATCTAGCTAAAATAATTGATGAAGGTGGCTGCACTAAAACATTGGCAATATAGGCAGAACAGCCTTCTGTTGGAAGAAGATGCCATCTAGGACTTTCATAGCTAAAGAGAAGTCTGCCTGGCTTCAGAGTTTCAAAGGACGAGTTGATTCTATTAGGGGCTAATGCAGCTCGTGATTTTAAGTTGAAGCTAGTGCACATTTACCATTCTTAAAATCCAAGGGCCCTTAAGAATTGTGCTAAATTAGCTGGGGACAGTGACTCATGCCTGTCATCCCAATGCTTTAGGAGACCAAGGCAGTAGGAACTCTCCGGCCAGGAGCTCAAGATGAGCCTGGCAATGTGGTGTGATCCCATACAAAATTTATTTACAAAAAATTTAAAAATTAGCCAGGCATGGTGGCATGTGCCTGTAGTCCTAGCTTCTCAAGAGGCTGAGACAGGAGCATCACTTGAGCTCGGGGGTTCAAGGCTGCAGTAAGCCATGATTGCACCACTGCACTCCAGCCTGGGCGACAGAGCAAGACTTTGTCTCTTGAACAGAAAAGAAAAAAACAAACAAAAAAAGAATTGTGCCAAATTCACTCTGCCTGGGCTCTAGAAATGGACTGGATGATAGCACATCTGTTTACAGTGGTTTACTGAATCTGTTAAGCACACTGTTGAGACCTACTGCTTAGAACAATTCCTTTCCGAATATTACTGCTCATTGACAATGCACCTAGTCACCCAAGAGCTCTGATGGAGCTGTACAAAGAGATTAATGTTGTGTTTATGCCTGCTAACACAATATCCATTCTGCAGCCCATGGATGAAGGAGTAATTTTGACTACATTTGTAAGGCTGTAGTTGCCTTACAAATGGATGGATCTGGGCAGAGTAAATTGAAACCCTTCTGGAAAGGATTCACCATTCTAGATGCCATGAGGAACATTTATGATTCATAGGAGGAGGTCAAAATATCAACATTAACACGAGTTTGGAAGAAGTTGATTCCACCCTTCAGGAATGACTTTGAGGGATTCAGGACCTCAATGGGGGAAGTCACTGCAGATGTGGAAATAGCAAGAGATCTAGAATTAGAAGTCGAGTCTGAAGATGTGACTGAATTGCTGCAATCTAATGATCAAACTTGAATGGATGAGGAGTTGCCTTCTTATGAATTAGCAAAGAAATTGGTTTCTTGAGATGGAATCTATTCCTGCTGGAGATGCTGTGAACATTGTTGAAATGACAACAAAGAATTTAGAATATTGCATAAACTTCGTTGATAAATCAGTGGCAGGGCTTGAGAGGCTTGACACCAGTTTTGAAAGAAATTCTACTGTGGGCAAAATGCTATCAAACAGCATTGCATGTTACAGAAGTCTTTCATGAAAGGAAGAGTCAACCAGTGTGGCAAACTTCCTTGTTTTTTTGTTGTTGTTGTTTTGTTTTGTTTTGTTTTGTTTTGTTTTGAGAAGGAGTCTCGCTCTTTCCTCCAGGCTGGAGTGCAGTGGTGCAATCTCGGCTCACTGCAGGCTCCGCCCCCCGGGGTTCATGCCATTCTCCTGCCTCAGCCTCCCGCGTAGCTGGGACTACAGGCGCCTGCCACCTCGCCCGGCTAATTTTTTGTATTTTTAGTAGAGATGGGGTTTCACCTTCATTGCTGTTTTAAGAAATTGCCACAGCAACCCCATCCTTCAGCAACCACCATCCCAATCATCAGTAGTCATCAACATTGAGGCAAGATGCCCCTCCACCAGAAAAAAGATTACAACTCACTGAAGACCCAGATGATCATTAGCATTTTATAGCAATAAAGTGTTTTTAAATTAAGGTAGGTACTTTTTTTTAAGACATAATGCTATTGCTTTGTACACTAGTGTAAACAGCTTTTATATGTACTGGGAAACCAGAAGTGGGTGTGACTTTCTTCTTTTGTGATACTTGCTCTATTATAGTGGCCTGGACCTGAGCTACAGTATCTATGAGGTGTGCCTGTATAGACACACACTTAAATTTTTATTTAAGTCTTAATGTTGGTCACCATGTGGCAGCTTGAACCCCCACTTGAAATATATTCAGAAATAAAATAAAACTTTATTTACTCTTTTGTTTTTGTCATCTTATCTCTGGTTGACTTCTCTCAGGATCGTATTCAGGGATTGGCATTCATGCCAACACTGGCACCAGCCACCTTCTAACTCAAATTCAGAAGAATATTCACAGATCTGTTTTGGAAACTGTAGCCCAAGACCTCTGCCCCTTGTGCAGTGAGTCTGGATGGCCACTTCTGTACTCAAAGCAGGTGATTTTTCTACCTGCAGGGTTACATCTGTCCCAGTGTCTGTCACCCTATTTCTGCCTCCCTAAATAGGTGATGGTAGACAATTAGCAGGATTAGCAGGCCATCTAGAAACACAAGTGTGATCATTGTTTAGATTTGCTCTGCCTAGGGAAGGCTTGGCAGAAAAGAGTTGGGGGTAATCTTTTCCTGCTTTTCTTAAACCCCCGGGGCAACATTTTAGTTTGCCAGTAACTCAACTGTTTTTGGCTTTCTGCCGTACTGTTTTAGAACAAAAGGAGAGGAGAGACAACAGAAGCTTCGTGTGGGCTGTCCACCTGCTACACAGATTTATTCCCTCCCCTCCCCTCCACTTGCTTTGCCTGGAGTTACACTGATGGTCGATGGGTGAGTAAAAATAGACCCAGTGCTGGGGATATTCCATTATCTCCCTGAAGGAAAAACCATTACTGGCATTACTGTCATTGGTCTGTGAAGGAGGGAGGAAAAAATTTCCATCTCCACAAGTGTAGTCTTTTGATTTGGATTAAGTGTACCTTGACCTGGGTTTAGGGAGGCAGACTGGATTATTCTCTGTTCACCCTCTGTGCTGACTCAATGTAAGATATAGAGAGAAGTATTGTCATAGTTATAAAAATAGTAGTAAAATATTATGAAGTGGAAGGCATTGTGAGGGTACCTCATAGAAACACATGCAAGTTCCTTGTCATTGTCTGTGTTGGGTACATGCTCCTCCACACAACTTTCAATGTCCTTCATCCAGCCGTGCCCCAGTGCCGCCCTATAGCCCTGGACCACCATACTCAGACTCACCTCTGCCTCGTTTCTCCATGACCCATCCTGGTTCTGCTCATTTTTCTTTACTATTTTCTGAAATTCCACACATCTTTCAATATTCATCCAAATGCCAACTGGCCTGTAGAAGCTTGTCTTCTTGCTCCTGCCCCTGGGAGCTCAGTGTAAAGCAGAAGACGGGGAAAGAAGACATTCAGCTGTTAGTTGAAAATACAGCATGGATGTGTGCCCATGTTCTTGGTACATAAACTCATTGCTTCAAAGTTGAATTGCCCTGAGAAGTGGTGCTGGCTTCTCTGACCAGGCTGTCACAATTAAACAGTTGAGTAGTCTGAGGTAGTTAGTTCTGGGTCTTCGTGTAGAAATTGATATAAAACACTGTGGCTTTGTTAAGACACTAGAGAAAGCTTCATCATTTATGTTGGTTCATGTCTCAAAAGAAAAATTTAAATCGTCTTCTCAGGCTGAATTGACAAATGCAGCCCATTTTAATTCTGTCTTTAAGAGCATCTACCAGTTAGTTCTGAATCAAGTAACAGATGACTCCTTGTTTCCTCCTAGCCTCTATGTGTGTACATTTGTGTACATATGCCTGTATAGAAGTAGCTGTAAACATTAATATATGCATACAAGTATGTCTTTAAACAACATGCTTTTTTGATCTCAGTTCAGGTAGAGTGTGATTGTGAAATTGGATTTCAAATAGAAAATCATTTAGCCTGCAAGTAAAAAATCATTATATATGTGCTACCTACATCTGGAGCCTCAAGTTTTCTGTTTTGCCTAGGATATATCTAATTCAACTTCAGAATTTAATATGTATGTAGCTAATTTAAGTATTTGGAAGAGACTTAGAAAGAGTATAATCTGAACTGTGGATGGCATGTTGTTTAAGAATCTGCAGATTTGATTGTGTTTGGAAATGCTTTGACACCATTGCTCAGAATCCTTAGAAATAAGAGCAACGAAGGAGTGTTCTGGGATTCCTAAAGCTCACCTGTTTGGATTTACAATTCATTTATGTCTATGTATGGCTGCCTTTCCTTGCCTTCATCAGAAATTCTCTATCAGCATTGATGAGTGGAGGTGGGATGAGGAAGAACCCCTTTCATTCATCCCGTCAGTTTGTTTTTATTAAGAATTTGCCATGTGCCAAGCCTTGTGCTGAACACTGGGAACGTAGCAGCGATGTGAAGAGAGGTTGTCTTTGCCCTTATGAGAAATACAGGCAAAAACAAGTGAACAGAAAATAAATGTCAGCATTGCAAGTTGGGAGAAGAGCTGTGCATGAAATAAACAGACTGCAGCCGAGAATGACAGAGGGCCCTGTGCAGTTGGAGTGGTCACGGGAAGCTCCCCTGAGTTTTCACTTGAAACCTAAAGGCTCAGAGGGAACTAACCAAGTGAAAATGGGGGACAGGCAGCCCAGAATGTTAAAGCAAAGGCCCTGAGAACAAAGCACTTGGTCTCAGAGAGGACCTAAGAGAAGCCCAGTGAGTAAGGGAGGAGTGGATTAAGGGCAGGGGGAAGGCAGAGAGCCTCATGGCCGTGTTAGGGAATGTCAGATTCATTCCAAGTGTGATGGGAGTCACTGCAGTTTTATACTGGAGAGTAACATGGTTTTGATGTAAGAAAATCATTTTCCATTTTGTGGAGAACAGATTAGAGGGGCTGATAAGGAAGCAGAGAGAGCAGATGGACATTGGTAGCGGTAGACCAGATAAGAGATAAGGTGGCTCAGGCTAGACTGGGGACTGTGGACAAGGCGGGCTGGTGAGTTTGGAATATACCTGGAAGGTAGAATTGCGAAGACACACTAAGGGATTGCATGTTGGAAGGCTGAGAAAAAAGGAAGCATGAAGAATGACTGAGATTTAGAATCTGAGAAACTGGTACCATTTATCAGTGAGTTGGCAGTGAGTTGTGTAGGATGAGATTAGGAGGATAAATATTTTGGACGTGTTAAGTTTTTGGTACATGTTAAATATCATCCAAGTAGCAGTGTCAAATAGGGAGTTAGATATTTGAGTCTCGTGTTCAAAGGAGAGATCTGAGTTAGAGTTTTAAGTGGGAATCTTCAGCATAAATATGTTACTTAAATCCAGGGACAAGGGCAAAGTCACATGCAGAGCATATGAAGAGTGGAGAAGGCTCAGGACTATGCCTGGGGCAGCCTCACATCTGGGGGGTCAGTTGAAAGAGGAAGAGCCAGGAAAGGAGCCTGAGAAGAAGCAGCCGGGGAGGTGAGAGCTGAACCAACAGAGACTTCACCAAGCAGAGCAGGAAGTCCAGGAAAAGGGATTAAAAGGAGGGAGTGGCAGGCAACACCCAGTGCTGATGGTTGGGCAAATGAGGAAGGAAGAGGAGTTATTGGATTTGACAAGGTGGATTATTGGTGATATTGATAAGAGCACTTTCAGTGAGTAGTAGGGCTGACGAGGGCTGAACAGGGCGTATCAGGAAAGATGAGAGGAGAAGGTAGATGCTCTTATCACTGGTTTCTTTATGGATGGGTGTGATTAAAGATGGGGAGAATTAGCTATGCTTTTACACATTTTTGTATTGCATTTTTTGCTAGTTAAAATAATCCTGTATTAATGGTATGATGTGAAAAGCTTACTAAAAATATTTAAATTTTTTAAGAAAAATACAATCCCTGGTACGTTAATCACGCATCTCTGACTTTTAACAGCTGTGGTTTACATCTTCTTCCCACTCTCTCTCTTCCGATTACTTTTCAAATTTGATGTTTTCTTCCTGTAGAATAACTTGTACAGCTGTGCTAAGAAAACCTATTAAAAAATCAATTTTAATTACATAAAACTTTACCAGCAAGGCTTTCCATAGCTTTTGTGTCATTAAGTTCAGGACCCGGGAGAAGGCAGGAGAGGGGAAGAAAATGGGCCCCAGACAATGAAAAGTTGCATGGGGCATATGAGTTCAATGGCATGTTAAGTGAGAGAAACTGGATTGCCTTGGTGCATTGATGGGTTGGTTCTAGAGGGAGAGAATCACTCAGAAACAAGTTCTTTGAGAAGGGGAAGAGAGCCACAGCTGTAAGAGGAAGGATTGGCCTTCACAGGAGAAGGAGCATTTTCTCCCTTCTGCCAGGAGGGAATGAGTGTGCAAGAGTGCCTGGGGGCGTCAGTGCAGGGAATCCAGTCACCAGCTCCTTGCTCTCCTTCTGTGAGACCCCTCAGGCCCTGAATTCTCCATCTGCTTACTTATTTTATCTTGAGTTTCGACTAAAAATTAAAAAAATTAAAAAGATAGTTTTCCAGCCTGGCCAACGTGGTGAAACCCCGTCTCTACTAAAACTACAAAAGTTAGCCAGGTGTGGTGGCACACGCCTGTAGTCCCAGCTACTCAGGAGGCTGAGACAGGAGAATTCCTTGAACCCGGGTGGCAGAGTTTGCAGTGAGTTGAGATGACATAAACACATTACACCCACAATATTGAGAGTTTGTGTTGGTGTCAGTTTGGGGAATGATTTATATCATTCTTGATATAAATCAAGAATGCTGGCTGAGGTCAGTGTTAGCAGGCAGGGCAGTCAATTCTGAGATCAAAACTAAAAGAGTAGGGACTCTTTGCCATTTTTTCATAGGATAAAGTGGCTTCTTAATAAATAGCCTAGCCTTCACGATCATGTTTGTCTGCCAGTTTGACCAGCCTTGAGCAATGCCCATGAGACCCCACCAGCCTGGCCTCTGCCTCTCCCTCACTCATCTCCTGCCACTTTCCCTCACCCCCCTGCTGCAGCCTCTCTGGCCTCCTTGCTTTGCTTGGCATACATGCATGTACTCACCCACTCCACCCCTCCCCTCTGCCTGGACTGCCCCCACTCCTGGCCCTCCATCCTCTGTACTATACAGAATCACTTACTCTGCATGGATCAGAGACTCCTTCCCTCTCCATCCTGTGTACTATAGCAGCCCTTCCCCACTCACCTACCCGTATCTCCATTGTACTCATCACCAGCTGACATTAGATTTTCATTCATGTGTTTGTCTGTCTCCCCTTTAGAATGTGGTTTTCCCCACTGCTGTGTCCCCAGAGTCCAGAACACAGAGTAGATACGTTTAAGTACTTGACGATTGAAAGTGGTTGTGATAGATGGAGTCTGAAATGATCTAGTTGTTGCCAGAAACCTATAAAAGTGAAACATTTCTTTTTTTTTTTAAATATTTCTATGTTGGACCATCTTCTTCTCCTCTGGTAGGGTAATTTGTCCACTAGAAATGGACAGATATTGCCAGAAAAATGAATGTTTTACTACGAGTTTTACTTCTGTGAAATTTTTTGTGTGATCTAGCCTTTAAGAGTTATTTTAGGCCATAGTTTATAAGCAAAACAGAAAATTATATTATGCCTCCCTTATAGAGCATCAAAGTAAATTTTTCTATTTTCCTAGCATGCTTTTATTGTACTGGAGCCCTCCAACTCTAGATTGTTGCATGTGTACAAATGTTTGGAAATCTTTTAGACAAGTTGACCAGTAAAAAAGCAATTCTACTGACATGTAAATTCAGTTGACCCATTCCGTATTGTGTTTTATGAGAATCTAGGATCATTACTTTGTATTTATTTTTTTTTTTCAGCCTCTGGACGGTCAAATCTTTATTCTTTTAGTGGCTTTTGGCTTTTTTAACATCATCTTTTTAAAAAATAGCTTCTTTCATGCATTCAATTTCCTTTTCCTTTTTCACTTCTCAGTATTTGTGTTGGTTTATGTGCATGTTTTCTTCATTGTGTTTCTTGTAATGTCTTGAATGCTGCATTAGTCTAAGCGAGGCCCCAGAAGTCACCGTGCCCCATAAATAAACCAAAGGATGCTAAAGACGGTGATGGTTGTACTGACTAATCCTAATCTAAATAAAAAGGAATTTTCAATTGAGAAATCACAGTAAGCGTCTAAGAATGACTGAGTGTGGCCAGGCGCAGTGGCTCACACCTGTAATCTCATCACTTTGGGAGGCTGAGGCGGGCAGATCACCTGAGATCAGGAGTTCAAGACCAGCCTGGTCAATGTGGAAAAACTCTTGTCTCTACTAAGAATACAAAAATTAGCCAGGCGTGGTGGCGGGTGCCTGTAATCCCAGCTACTCAGGAGACTGAGGCAGGAGAATTGCTTGAACCCGGGAGGTAGAGGTTGCGGTAAGCCGAGATCTCGCCACTGCTCCCCAGCCTGGGCAATAGAGCAAGACTCCATCTCAAAAGAAAAGAATTACTGAGTGAAAACATTGCTTAAGCAAATAAAAATAATTATTTCACAGATATTCATTAAGCACTGTGCATTGGTGGTATGCTTAATAAATATCTGTGAAATAATTATTTTTGGGAATATAAGGCAGGATAGAGTTTACTAGGGAAAATGGAGATGCAATCAAGCATTTCAAGCAATTCAGTGGAGGGAAAACCATATTAATAAGCTGCTCACAGGTTCTGTGGGAACCTGGAGAAGGAGAAGCATCTAAGGCTCCTCTTGGAAACAAGGCCTCCTGGAAAGGAGGTTTGGGCAGATGGAAAGAGCACAAGAAACAAATAATGAAGAAAACAAAACATACATACAAATTCATACAAATACTGAGGAGTGAAGAAGGGAAAGGAAGTTGAATGCAAGAAACAAGCTGCTTTTAAAAACATGATATTAGAAAAGCCAAAGCCACTAAAAGGATGAAGCTGTAAGCATCCAGAGTCTGAAGAAAATAAATCCAAAGTAATGATCCCAGAGTCTCATAAAACACAATAAGGACTAGGTCAGCTGAATTTACAGGTTAGTAGAATTGCTTTTTTTATTGGTCAGCTTGTCTAAAAGCTTTCCAAACGTTTGTAAGCATGCAGCAACCTAGAGTTAGAAGGCACCCGTCCAGTGGAAATGAATAGCTTGTACGAAAGCAAAGGTGTGTTCACAGTGCTGCAGATAAGCAAGTAGCTTGGTTGGAGCCCCATAGCACGTGAGCCTGGAAAGGGAGACAGATCCAGACCCTTAAGGGTCTGTGTAGGATTCGTATCACGCCATCTACCTAGCAGGTGCTTAGAGAATTAGAGTCAGGTTCCAGGGAAAGTTGTGAAGGGTGTGGTGGGGGCGGGGCAGGGGCGGGGGGTGGTGGTGGTGGAGGAACCCATGGGCACAGCCGAAAACTCCAACAGTGTGTATGGTGAGAGAAGAGGACCACAGTCTCACATTTCAGGGACACAGGAGGAGGAGGAGCCACAAAAGCTGGCGTCACAGAAGCCAGAGGAGAAGAGTTTCAAGGAGGACGGTGTGGTATTGCAGAGAAGTCACAGAGGATAGAGACTGGGCAGTGCTGGGATTGGCTGTGAGCATTTGACTATGAGAGGAGCCAGTCTGTGTCAGGTAGCAGTGGATTGACCATGTGAGGGGTCAGGAAGCCTAACTGCTTCTCATGAATGAAGGGTTTCCTTACAGCCCAGGACATGTGTGGTAATCACCAGATAGTAGAAATATTACTGGAAATGCACTAAATGAAAGTTCTTGCACTCCACATACAGACTTTGTTGCCAGCCTTTCTGTATGCACCCCAATGCTTCATAATCGTCAGTATTCCCCATCCACCATCCTGAATGCCATCTATCATCAGTAAAGTATACCATGTTCTTTTCTAGATCTTTCATAAACATGATTCAGTTAGTCATCTTCAGCTTTCATTTTCTTGATTACTGGTGATAATAAAAAGGTATATATAGGGCTGGGCAAGGTGGCTCATGCCTATAATCTGAGCACATTGGGAGGCCGAGGCAGGAGGATCACTTGAGCCCAGGAGTTTGAGGCTAGCCTGGGACACATAGGTGAGACCCCACCTCTACAAAAAATTTTAAAATTAGCCAGGCATGGCGGCACATACCTGTAGCCTCAGCTACTCAGGAGAAGGAGGCACAAGGATCCCTTGAGTCCAGGAGTTTGAGGCTGCAAGTGAGCTATGATTGTACCACTGTACTCCAGCCTGGGTGACAGACTGAGAACCTGTCCCCAAAAAAAAAAAAAAAAGTAAGAAAAGGGTATATCCATAATATTAAAAGTATATTTCTGTGTTTAGAAACAAAGGAATATGCAAAAATCTGTCTATGATGATAATGCTGGGGCTAGAGTTGTGGGAGGCATGTCTGGGCCGTCATGAAAGATATATGATTTGACTGATAAGATTTCTGCTACTGTTATTCCACTGCACAAATATAAAACATTTCACACAGCCAAGTTCAGAATATAAATCAAAAATAATTTGTTCTTCTACCTTCACAGCTGGATTTCTGAACTTTGTGATTTGCCTTCATTTCTCCCCCCCCGCCCCATTTTTCCCCACCCAGCTAGTGAGTTACTTCCCAGTAGCTATTTATGATGCCGCCTCTACGCCTCTAGTTCAGTCTCTTCTAATTGACCACTTATTTGCAAAACAAAAAAATGGTATTGAACAGTTATGCCAGCTTCCTGATTCTAGGACTTCTGTTGATGCTGTCCTCAATTCGGGGCCACACTCAGCTTCATACAGTCCCATTTAATCCCCCACACTGCCATGAACTGCTTGGTTGCACAAACACTGCTCTACTTTTTCCCCGCTAACATCTGCCTCTCTTTAATAGTTCACCCTTTTAAGGCGTGAGTAGTTACCAGCCACAAATTTTCAAGGCTGCACAGTTCTCTTTTGTTCTATTAATGAACATTCTGACCAGAGTTCGTCTTTTCAGCATTTTGGTTATTAATTTTATTTTTCTACTTAACACAATAAAACAAGTAAGTGGTCTGCTGTAGTTTTGAGTTAATGAGCATTTGAAATGGATTTCACATATCCTTGTTGGGTTTTTATTATGCAGGTGCAATCTCATGCAGCAAATTATACCATAACTAAACAGTTTAAGAACCCGTAAAGCTCCTCTGCCCTGGCATTGCTAAATTAATAGATTAACAGCTACACATAAAATGTCAGATGTTAAATATTTTTCATTAGTAATAAGTTGGAAATTTGTGACCTCAAAAAGTTTATGTAATCTCTTAAGTGCCTCAACCAGAGTTAATTTTATCTTATTATTTTTCAACTTACAAGGATTTTCAGGCAAGACTCTAGGCTGCTCTGCTCGTATAATTTTTTTTAATGAAACACCATTCAAACTACCTTTTCTGATATTATTTAATTGAAATATAGGGTCCAGTTTGGGCATTATGTGTTAATCTAGCATGTTTTCTAAGCGCCTACTGTCTTCTGGGTACCTTGCTGGATACAGAGGCAAATAGATGCACAGGCCTAGAACGGGGACATATGGGAGCACAATACAGTGCCATGGAGAGTTCAGGAGGGGTCCCCAGAGGAGGAGGAGGGGATTGGCTGGTTTCCTTTTTACAGTGGCTAAGAGCATACAGTATGGAGCCAGAAAGCTTGGGTTCAAATTCTGACTCCATAATTTATGAGATGTATGACTTGGGTTCCTTACTTAACAATTTATCTGGGTCAGAATGACCCCAGCTGAAAAGTGGAGGTATTCATAGTACATCCCACAGGGGATTGGTTCCAGGACACCCTGTGGATACCGAAATCTGAGGATGTTCAAGTTTGTTATATAAAATGGCACGGCATTTGCATACAGCCTATGATTGTCCTCCCACACACTTTAAATTATCTCTAGACTGTGTATAATACCTAATACAATGTAAACACTGTGTAAATAGTTGTTATACTATCCTGTTCTTTAAATTTTTAATTGTTGTATTATTATTTTTTGTTGGGTTTAAAAAAATTTTTTCAATCCACAATTGGTTGAATCTGCAGATGTGAATCCTGTGGATATAGAGAGCCAACTGTATAGGCCTCCTATTTGGATTAAAATGAGAGAGAATATTTTTAAAGCCCTTAGAGCAGTGCTTGCTTGATAAATGCTAAGTACTAAATAAGTGTTTTAAACAAGTCAAGTAAAATAAATAATGTGAATTTTGACCAAAGTATGAACTAAAGAAAACTCTGTTGTGAAAAATATAGAAACTAACTGGCAGGTATTTTAACATTTGTTTTTAAATGTATGGAAACTTTAGTTGATAATTAGCTTGCAAGGTTCTGTCACTAGGTTCTGTCTCCAGAACCTTGGCCAACTTTTGTTTCTTTTGGTTTTGGTTATTTTAACGTTTTCAGGTAAGGAATAACTTTCTAACAGAGAGGCTGCAACATGCAATGAATGGCCATTTGTGCTGTTTTAAGTTTCTTTCTTGTTACTAGAAATATTTAAGCAAAGGATGAACCTGCTGAGATGTAGCTTTGTGGGTGTCTGCATTGGATAGGGGAGGGAGGAGGAGGTCAAACAAGTGAACTTCTAAGCGCCAATAGATTTTTTTTTTTCGGTCATGATTTGGTCTAGAAAGGCATGTAACATTGGGATTGGGGCTCTGGAGGCGTGAAACAGCAATATCACTAGAGAGGCTGGTTGAAGTTGGGAAGAACTGAGAGAAGTTGAAGGCAGAGAGTGGAGAGCTCTAATTGCTGGTCTAAAACGTGGACTCTGGCTGGGCTTGGTGGTTCACACCAGCACTTTGGGAGGCTCAGGCAGGAGGATTGCTTGAGGCTAGCAGGTTGAGACCATCCTGGGCAACGTAATGAGACCCATGTCTCTACAAAAAATAAAAAATTAGCTGCATATGGTGGTGCATGCCTGAAGTCCTAGCTACCCAGGAGGCTGAGTCAAGAGGCTGAGGATTGCTTTACATACATACATACATACATACATACATACATACATACATACATGGACTTCGTTTTGTAGAGAATGGAGAGGCATTGCCTGTTTTGAATAGGAGAGTGACTTAGATTAAAAGGGAGGTTTTAGATGGATTAATCTGGTAACAGGTGCTCAGATTGGAAGCAGGAGTCCTGGAAGCCAAGGCCCCTGTGCAGGCAGGCAGGGATAAGATGGTGTGGGAGAGGTAGCTACAATGACTTTGAGCTCCAGACCTGAGGCAAGCTGGTATAGAGGTATTTGAGGATCAAAAAGAGTATTTAGCCCTCGGAGCAGGTGGCGGCGGGGGCCTGTGCAGCAATGGCCTGTGCAGCAATGGCTAAGATCAAGTCTCGGGACCTTCGCGGGAAGGAGAAGGAGAAGCTGCTCAAACAGCTGGATGACCTGAAGGTGGAGCTGTCCCAGCTGTGCATCGCCACTGACAGGCGGCGCGGTCTCCAAGCTCTCTAAGATCCGTGTCGTCCACAATTCCATTGCCCGTGCCCTCACCGTAATTAACTAGACTCACACAAAGAAAACCTCAGGAAATTCTACAAGGGCAAGAAGTACAAGCCCTTGGACCTGCGGCCTGAGAAAACATGCGCCTGCGCCACTGGCCCAGCAAGCACGAGGAGAACCTGAAGACCAAGAAGCAGCCGCGGAAGGAGCGGCTGTACCTGCTGCAGAAGTACACAGTGAAGGCCTGAACGTCACATTGTCAATAAAAGAGAGCTGGCTGAAGAGAACAAAAGAAAAGTGTGTATTTAATATGCAATTCTGTATTCATTCAACAAATATTTATTGAAGGCAAACTGCAGAACTCATAACCCTCTGATGGTGGATTCATCATGTGGTTCTCATGCAGGAGCAAAACACACAGCATATGCCTTCCATGTGCAGCATAAATCCCACTGCAGTGAGCCATGTTACAGGGCAGTTTCTGCCTGTACCAAAACAGAAGCTGCTTTCTCTGGGCCTCCGCGTGTAGCAGGGTTCCTTCACTTTTAATGAAAATGTCTGATTGTGTGTCTTCATTAACTACAAAGAGATCAGACCAGTGGAACTGAAGATGGCTTTGATGTTCTACAATCAAGTCAGATTTATTCATCATAGCCCTGTGTGTCTTTCTACCTCAAAACACCAGGTTACCGCTAAAATCGAAATAAACTCATCAAAGTGCCATAGCACGAGATCCAGCTGTGCCTCCATCGCTGCCCTTCTTTCCTTGTATTCAGAACTTCCACTTTCTATTTCGCTTTTGGCTTCACAGTTTGAGACTGGGAAAAGGCTTATTATCCCAAAAAACAGATGGCTGAGCCTTAGAGAGCTGGTGAATTTCTGCAGAGATGATCAGTATAGCACTTAGCACATTGTTGGTGCTCAAGAAGTGTACTAAAAGTTAAAACAGATTTTAAATAGACTAACTTTGCTGTTATTGAGGTATCCTAAGGGAGCTTTTAAATCCCCAGTGTTACCAAAATGCCCAGCCATCCTTGGAAAAACTAACTAAAGCAGTCTGGAATAGACTTTCCTTCTATATTTTCTGCCCAAAGATGACTCTTAAACTCCTCTCCACTCCCCAAAAGTTAAATGCCTGGAACATAGACAAGATGACAACCTTCTAATGCCAGGCTAGCATTTTTCACTTTAGTACAGCACAGAAACATGTAGTGCCTCCCTCTAAGTCCTAGGAAGTTCTTCATATGCTCATGTTACGGAGTAACTGAAGCACGGAGGTTGCCCGCCTACTGTCCAGTTCTTTTGGTAATGGAATGTCTTGTTCCTCTGCGTGCTGCCTGTGGACTCAGAGCAGTTCTGCTCCTTGTCAGATTGATTTGGCACACGTAGCACAGACCACACAAGTGGCCTCTGTCAACTCTGATAAAAAGGGGGAGCTCAACACCCTTTTATGAACATTCTCCTTTAAACCTGTCAGGCTCTAAAATTAGGCAGGAGTTGCTATCACCAGACATTCTTCTGTCTGAAGGGGCTGCCCTTTGCAGCCTACCTTCATCTTTCATAGATGAGCACATCTCATGACTGGCGATAATGGGAGTCCTGGCATTTGCCGCAGATAGCTCAGTATCTGAACTGGATCAAATGCATTACTGAAGGTTGTTTTCAGGAACCTAACTGATTACACATTCACGCATCTTAACACAATTGATTTTATTACTAAATGTATGCATCTCAAGGAGAATAATAATTTCAAGAGAGACAGTTGATCTTTGCACAACTAAGGTCATTCATTTGAAGGAACAGTAATGTTCCATTGATTTGTCATATTTACTTCTCTTTTTTCTTTAAAGGAAGATATTCTTTTTTTTTTAAAATCAGATTTACATGTTAAGGCAGCTAGATGTGTATTTAGTGATTGCCATCTTGTGCTAAAACACGCTTCCATTGGTGATGCCTCTGGAAAGTTGTGCTTGACAACGGAGATGGGATTTCTGAAACTTTAGACTTATGTACTTTATATAAATGTACACCATTTCTTCAGTAGTTTTTTTTTTTTTAATGTAAAGCATTCAGCTCAAGGATCTGTGAGTTCTTATCTGTTAAATAGTTATTCTTAGAATATGGTTTTAAATGTGCAAAATCAGAAGCTGCCTTAAATTTAATTGATTACTTAAAAAGTTGGGATAGCTTTATGATTTGCTCAAGCATTTTTTTATTTGTGAAATGAATTGTGTCTGTTAAGCCTTAAAAAAATACTATTGAAATTGAATTTTTTTAGTAGAATGGCCATGGCAAGATATAGTGGGATTTTTATTGTTTTAATAATCTGTCTTCAAGATGGTAACACTAATGACTGTGTGGGGAAGGATCATCTTTCTAAGCTGACTCATTTTGCTAAAATAGTAACAGCAGCCACTCTTGTATCTGGAATATCACTTTTAAAATACTTGAATGAGTCTCCTTTTTAAGAAAATAACAAAAACAGTCTGGGCGCGGTGGCTCACACCTATAATCCCAGCACTTTGGGAGGTTGAGATGGGCAGATCACTGAAAGTCAAGAGATCAAGACCATCCTGGCCAACATAGTGAAACCCTATCTCTACTAAAAATACCAAAGCGCGCACCTGTATTCTCAGCTACTCAGGAGGCTGAGGCAGGAGAATCACTTGAACCTAGGAGGCAGAGGCTGTAGTGAAAACAGAAAAGCAAATAAGGGATAGCATCTCTGGCAGAATATTTGTCCCCTGGATTCCCTAGAGATGGGTGGTCATTGTCTTGGGGAAGAAGAAATGAATGTGTTAAATCTATGCCAAAGGCTCTAACACTTTCAACATTTTGCATAATTGCACCCAATAAAGATATTTACAAGGAAGTAATAACTTGAAGTTAATTACTTTGTGATATAGTAGGAAAAAAAACACTGAAACAGGGACTTGGGAGACCTTGGTAGTAATTTGCCATAAGCTGGCAGTGTTGCCTTGGCGGGTATCTTTTTTTTTTCTTTTAAAGACAGAGTCTGGCTCTGTTGCCCAGGCTGGAGTGTAATGACGCAATCTCGGCTCACTGCAACTTCTGCCTCCTGGGTTCAAGAGATTCTCGTGCCTCAGCCTCCTGAATAGCTGGGACTACAGGTGTCCTCCACCATGCCTGGCTAAGTTTTGTATTTTTAGTAGAGACGGGGTTTTGCCATGATGGCCAGGCTGGTTTTGAACTCCTGTCCTCAAGTGATCTGCCAGTCTTGGCCTCCCAAAGTTCTGGGATTGCAGGCATGAGCCACCGCACCCAACCCTTGGCAGGTATCTTTATCTTCTTGAATCTTATTTTGTCATTTGTAAAATAAGAGAGGACTGCTAGCTGGATGAGAGCCTGGAGTGACAACCTCTCCTTATATCTGAAACATTTTAAAGTCCCGGAATTTACTATTATTATCTTATATCCTCAGGGCTGAGAAAGAACTGACACCAGCTTTTGTTTACCAGGTGGCATAGTCTTGTGGCTGCTCAGAAAATACCCTTCTCAGCCCTCTATCAAGAATCAGCCTGGGCTTCATGAAGGGTGTGGTTCCTTACAGCCTTGTGGTGCTTAATGTTATTGGTTTGGGATGTGGAATAATACTGTTATGCTGCTGTGTGTCTCCACAATGAAGAGTTTACGTTTTTTTATTTTTTTGAAGAATTTTTATTAAGTACAGAAACTCAGCAGTATTTATTTAACCCAGTTTAGTGGCAAGTTCTTTGACCTCTGCCTTTTGCCATTTGGCAATGCAAGCCTCAGATTTATGACCCCAGACATTGCCGCCCCGGTGACAGTGATCTTAGCATACCCATTATTGTAACTGGTCCTGGTAGCTTCCACCAGCTTAGCCAGGGCTCCTTTGTCTTCCCGGTTAACCTGTGTGCAGGCAACACTGGTGCAGGTCTCCCTGTGGACTAGGTGTCCCAGTCTGGCTGTTCCTTTGATGATGTAGTAGGGAACCCCCTCTCATGATACAGGGCAGATGGGAAGACAGCCTGCTGGAGGATCCATGTCGTGCGCAATCACCACCAGTTGAGCCACCTTGTTCTCCCGCAAGGTAGCAACAGTGTTAACCCCTGCACCAAGGACAGGTGGTCTCCAGTGGGGACCTCCCCTTTGCCGGCAGCTTTCTTCTCAGCCCGGGCCAGCAGCCATCAGTTCTTCTCTTGCTCTGTCTCTGGTCAGTACCTGTGGGCCAGCCTAGGCAGCTGAGTGCTGTTTTGCTGCCCAAGGCTAGGACGAACTGGTTCCTCACAAAGGCACTTTCAGCCATGTTTAGAGGACAGCCCTTTGTCACCGCAGCTTGATGTAGCAGGGCCACTTGACAAAGCAGGTGAGGTCTCTTGGGGCCAGATGTCCTGCAAGTGCCAACATTCTTGGGTCTGTCTCAGGTGATTCATCACCTTGGCTGTCTGCTTCTTCACAACAGGGGCTGGGGCCACCGTCTCCAGCTGCCCAAGATGCCAACAGAGTCTAACATTTAAAGAAGAAGAAAATGAAATTAAGGAAAGAAGCTTTCTTAATTTAGCATGTAACTTCGGTCAGCCGCTGGCTGGCTCACTAATGCTTAGAACTAACTGTGGGTTTGAATCACTGTCGTAATGTTTGGTTTTATTTTCTGTGTCCCTCATGAAGGCTTCATATCAATATACTCTAAGATAGTGCCACTTATGAGATCTACCCGTGCTTCCAAAGACAATCTATCTGTTCATTGTGGATTCTTTGGTGGTGCTTGTAGTCTGTTAAGGTGAAAGGGGGTGCCAGGTCCAGGCTCCTTGTTGAACTGGATCTATTGTACAACTCATTTACTCTGCTGTTGACAAGAAGAAGGAAGACAGGGCTCTGTCTGCCTCACATGATGAGCTGTTAGCCCTGGAAGACAGACAGACTTTTCCTATTACTCAAGTGGGCATCTGTTAGATCCCATGTGAGCACTTTGTTTTCCTGTCCATTGAGGGTCCCATAAAAGCTTTGGCATCCCAGTACAGAACTGTGTGCACAGTGGACACTCAGAAAGAATGGAGATGTATTATCAGCTCTCTCATTGGTTACAGTATGGGAAAAAGGAAAAGGAAGTAATTTTGTTTAACTTGAACCTGAGTACTGTGGTAGCAATAAACTACCAAGTAAAGAAACAACACGTGCATTTAAGCTTTGGCAACTGTCTACTTATCAAGCACTAATGGCTCTTATATATATGTGTAAATGACATTTTATATGTTACTAATAATAGTTTAAGGTTCTAATATTCCTACCACAACTCCACTGTGGCCGATGAGAGGAGTCAGGGAGACTGGTTGGTCATGATGCTAGTGAAGTAGAGAGCTCTGAGCTGGTTTGCCTGTGTAAATGACAGAGAAGACACTTGCTTGTGAAACCAAATGACCAAATGGGTGCCTGGGTGTAGGGGGCCTTGGCACAAGATGGTCCTGAGGGTTGAAAGTAGGGTGGCTGAGAAGAGAGTGTTGCTATTAGCCCAAGTAAGAGGCCCGTGGAGGAGCATGTACACAGGTGTATCTGGGCACGTTGATATGGAGATGTGAACAGGCCATCTGCCACATGAGATCATGAACCCCCATAGCCTAGGCAACTTGATGGGCTTCTTAACCAGCCCCTCACAGGTGACTTCCAGAATGTCTGGCTATGGGCCTGCAGATATGGACATGGAGGTCCTTTGCATAGAGCAGATTGTTGGAGCTCTCTGAGATGGCAAAGAGGGAATTTGAAAAGAGAAAAGAGACAGCCAAGTATAGAATATTGCAAAACAGAAGGAAGAGGAGGCAATAATGGATCAGTTAGGAAGGTTGAAAAAGATTACAAGGAATGAAAAAGAACCAGAGAAATACTCCACCCAGGAAGCCAAAGAAGCAGTTGCCATATAGGGATTGAAAGGGATGAGACCTGGAAAGGAACCATTCAAAAATGTCATTTCTGAACAATGAAAGAAAAAGAACAGATTCTCCAATAAATGGTGTATAATAGTTGGCCATTTGGGGAAAAGTAGTTAGATCCCAGACCATATGTAAACATAAAATATAAATGTAAAAAATCAAGATGAAATTATAGACAAATATTTTTATAACTTGGAGTAGAGAATGTTTTATAAGAGAGGAAGCTAAAAAGGAAAAACAGATATTTGGGTACATAAATATTAACACCTTCTTGCACCTCAAGACACCACAGAGAAAGTTAAAAAAAAAACTATTGGTGTACTGGGACAAAATATAAACAAATCATGATAGAAAAAAGGTTACTACCCTTCAGTGTAAGATAAATTTCTGTAATCAGAAAGGAGAAGTAACAGAATAAAAGAGCAGATATACTTTGTTCTCCAAGGACAAAATATAACATGACTATGAAAATGTTTGCTAATAAAAAAAATACAGTAAGGAAATGGCAGTGTTTGCCTATTACACTAGTAAAAATTAAAATCCATTTTAACATCCACTGCTAATGAGGCATGGACACTTAGGCAAACATTGTCACTGGGTACCTAAGTTGTTAAGTCCTCTTTGGAGAATATTTGGTCCAAATTTATTGAATTTTTGAGTGCACGTATACTTCGATTTAGCAGTCTCATGTCTAAGAATATATCATACATAAATCATACCATGAGAATACCAGATTTATCTAAAAGGGATTTATTCCATCATTACCAATCACAGAACATAAAGAATAGCCTAAATATCAATGAGAAAATGGTTAAATGTGTGTGCATCCGTAGAATGAAATATTAGGCCGCCATTTTTTAAATGAGATAAATCTGGGTGTTTTACTCTGAGAAGAATTCCATGATAAATTGCTAAGTGAAGAGGAGGGAGAATGAATCATAGCCCAATATTAGCCCGATTCCATTTATCACTATATAATAATAACTCCTATGTGTATTTGAACATGTAAATAGGTGTGTCTCTATGCACTCATGAAAATGTTGGGAAGGACATACACCAACAGGGTAAAGGCAGGGATGGAGAGGCAATGAGAAAGACAGAAACGTTCATTGATGACCTTTGAAAGAGCAGGGATGGGGATGGGAATCAATGGGATGGGAAAGTGGTGAGCTGTGAGTATGGGGTACTCGGGATTAATGATTAGGAAGATGGAGATGTAGCTTAAGAGGCAGACAGGGTGATACATAAGGTTTTGTTGGCTATGATAGGAGAAATTTTACTCTATCTGTACGCCAAAGAAAGGGAAAAATACAAAAAACAAAAGCTGTAATAATTGAAAGAGCACAGTAGTAGTGGAGGCAGTAAGGAATGGAATCAAGACAGGGTGATCCTCCTTTCTCTGGGGTTGCAGAGGCTGAATGAAGTTAGCAGAAGCTTTACCAGGAGCTACAAGCAGATAGACCCTGTGAGGGTTAGGCAAGGCCAGAGGCAGAGAGGGATGCAAATGGTGGTGTCAGAAATCAAAAGAAAAAAAAAAGGAAAACATTGGAAAGTACTCTTGAATTGATTTAGGTGGGAAAAGATGGAAGACATTGAGGAAGGAAAAGACATGAGACCTAAGTTCAGAGCCCAGCTGAGATCAAGTATTCATTTGTAATGAAGCAAGTTGCCATTTCCTGAGTGTCCAGCAGCCCGGGGCAGGAGAAGGAATCCAATGGGTTAGGGTCAGAATTAGAGGAGTTCCGGATTTAGTGACATTTAAAGAGCTGCCCAAAGGTCCCATGCTGGGCAAGGAAAGCCCAAGCGATGCTGACAGCCTGAGAGAATATAAAGAACTGAATGTCTTCATAAGAGTTTTTTAAAAAAATAAAAGCAGATATCTCAGGGGTAAGGAAATGACAGAAGTGGCAAAAGAGCAAGTTGGAGCCACAAGGTGGGTTGTCCTAGTTCTTTGCAGAAGAAATTCAGGCTCTAAGGGCCAGGGTATAACCAAGGTGATGGGTGAGTGTTGTGCTGTTGGTTTGTCTCAGGAGACTGTTAAGTCCCATGAGGGCAGGGATTATGCAGCTTGCCTTCTTTACATCTCCAGGGCTGAGTGCGGTCCCTGGCACATAATAGACACACAGCAAACATTGGAAGGAACCAGCGACTAGGGTAGGGTGGAAACTAAGGTCTTGGTGTTGAGGCATTCAGGTATCTCTAAGGTGAGGATGCTGGACAGGTTTCACTGTTAAAGTCACTGAGGGAAATCACAGGAGACCCAGGTAAAGAGAAGTATAGAGACTTGTATTAAAATGATGAAGAATTGTGGGAAAACTTCTGGTTTTAGTTGATATTAATTGGTAAGGAAAGAGGAAGTGACAAAAGCAGATGGTCTGACCAGTGTTTTGAGCCCAGATCCACCTGCCACAGAATATGTGGGATCTGCACGTTTGGGGGCTCTGCCCTAGACCTGTCATATCAGAATCTCTGGGGATAAAGCCTGGAAAATTGTATTTTTAACAGTTTCTTCACAGATATGTAGGCCCAGTCAGTAAGGCTCAAAAACCACTGGTGTAGACTCTGATGTGGAGCTTCTTGGCCAAGTGTGGGAAGCAAATGGAAGCAAGGAGTTTGTTGGCTTCTTCTCCTGACCCAGCAAATTCAGGGCAAGGAGAAAGGAAACACTCCCAAAGCCTCTTAAAGAAAAGCTTTGAAAGAAGGAGCTTCTTTGTACCCATTAAAATACAAAGGGGGAAAAACTGGCTTCAGGAGGAAACCAGTTTTGGTTAAATCAAAGAAGTAGAAAGTACGTGATGGAAAATGCCTAGGCTGTTTTGAATGGCTGTTTCGAAAATGTCTACATGGATTCCTTCCATAGTTATCAAAAGACTCAGATTATTTGCCCTTTTATTGAAGAGGGAGGTTTAGGTTTAGTCTCAATTACCATTCCATAAATGGAAATGGCAGAAAATACTGCTGTGTGTGTGCACGTGTCCATAGAGGAATTTGATAAGATATTTATACGTGTGTATATTGTGTGTACAGGCATACTTTGTTTTACTGAGCTTCACAAATAATTGCATTTTTTTTTAATAAATTGAAGGTTTGTGGTAACCTTGAATCAAGCAAGTCTGTCAGTGCCATTTTTTCAACAACATATGCTTATTCATCATGCCTCTGTGTCACATTTTGATAATTCTCAAAATACTTCAAAGCTTTTCATTATTATTATGTTTGTTATGGAGATCCCTCATCAGTGATCTTCGATGTTACTATTGTAATTGTTTTGTGGTGCCATGAACCACACCCATATAAGACTGTGAACTTAATTGATAAATATTGTATGTGTTCTGATTGCTCCACGGACCATTTCCTGTCTCACTCCCTCTCCTTGAGTCTCAATTAGGGCGATTAACGACCCTCCAGTGGCTTCTAAATGTTAAAATGCAAGGAGGACTCTCACATCTCACTTTAAGTCAAAGCCAGAAAGGGTTAAGCTCAGTGAGGAAGGAATGTGCAAGAGGCCTGGCTAGCTTTTGGTCTGTCTCAGTACAAGTTAACCAAGTTGTGAATGCAAAGGAAAATAACTTGAAAAAATTGAAAGTGCTACTTCAGTGAAGACATGAATGATAAGAAAGCAAAACTGCCTTGTATCTGATATGGGGAAAGTTTGAGTGGCCTGGATAGAAGATCGAACCAGCTACAACATTCGCCAAAGCCAAATCCATAGCAAAGCAGTCACTCTCTTCAATTCTGTGAAGACTAAGAGAGGTGACGAAGCTGCAGAAGAAAAGTGTGAAGCTGACAGAGGATGGCCCATACGGTTTCAGGAAAGAAGCCGTCTGCATAACATAAAAGTGCAAGATGCAGCAGGAAGTGCTGATGTAGAAGCTGCAGCAAGTTCTCCAGAAGATCTAGCTAAGATAACTGTTGAAGGTGGATACACTAAACAACAGATTTTCAATGTAGACAGAACAGCCTTATATTGGGAGAAGATATTATCTCAGACTTTCATAGCTAGAGAGAAGTCAGTGCCTGGCTTCAAAGCTTCAAGGGACAGGCTGACTTTCTTCTTAGGGACTAAGCCAGTGCTCATTTACCATTCTGAAAAATCCCAGCGCCCTTAAGCATTGTGGTAAATCTACTCTGTGCTCTAGAAATGGAACACAAAGCTGGGTGACAGCACATCTGTTTACACCATGGTTTACTCAAGATTTTAGGCCCACTGTTGAGACCTACTTCTCAGAAAAAAGATTCCTTTCAAAATATGACTGCTTATTGACGGCACATCTAGTCACCCGAGAGCTCTGATGGAGCTGTACAAGGAGGTGAATGTTGTTTTCATGCCTGCTAACACAACATCCATTCTGCAGCCCATGGATCAAGGAGTAATTCTGGCTTTCAAGTCTTATTATTTGAGAAATAATACATTTTGTAAGGCTGTAGTTGCCATACATTCCTCTGATGGATCTGGGCAAAGTAAATTGAAAACCTTCTAGAAAGGATTCACCATTCTAGATACCATGAAGAACATTCATGATTCATGGAAGGAGGTCAGAATATCTGCATTAATAGGAGTTTGAAAGAAGTGATTGTAACGCTCATGGATGATTCTGAAGGGTTCAAGATTTCAATGGAGGAAGTCACTGCATATGTGGTGGAAATAGCAAGAGAACGAGAATTAGAAGTGGAGCCTGCATATGTGATTGAACTGCTGAAATCTCATGATAAAACTTGAATGGATGAGGAGCTGCTTTTCAGGAATGAGCAAATAAAGTGGTTTCTTGAGATGGAATCTACTCCTGGTGAAGATGCAGTGAACATTGTTAAAATGACAACAAAGATTTTAGTTTGTTCCATAAACTTAATTGATAAAACAGTGGCAGGGTTTGAAGGGATTGACTCCAATTTTGAAAGAAGTTCTGCTGTGAGTAAAATGCTATTAAACAGTGTATTAGGCAGGGTTCTCTTAGAAGGACAGGAGTTTATTAAGCATTAACTTATGATCACAGGGTCCCACAATAGGCTGTCTGCAAGCTAAGCAGCAAGGAGAGCCAGTCCAAGTCCCAAAACTGAAGAACTTGGAGTCCGATGTTTGAGGGCAGGAAGCATCCAGCATGGGAGAAAGATGTAAGGTGGAAGCTAGGCCTGTCTCTCCTTTTCGTGTTTTTCTGCCTGCTTTATATTCACTAGAAGCTGATTAGATTGTGCCCACCAGATGAAGAGTGGATTTGTCTTCCCCAGCCCACTGACTCAAATGTTAATCTCTTTTGGCAACACCCACAGAGACACACCCAGGATTAATACTTTGTATCCCTCAATTTAATCAAGTTGACACTTAGTATTAGCCATCACAAACAGCATTGCTTGCTACAGAGAACTCCTTCATGAAAGCAAAAGTCCATCAGTGTGGCATACTTCATTGGTATCTTCATTTAAGAAAATGCCACAGTCACTCCAACCTTCAGCAGCCATCACCTTGATGAATCACTAGCCATCCACACCAAGGCAAGGCCCTCCACCAGCAGAAAAGGTTACGACTTGCTGAGGTCTCAGATCACCGTTAGTGTGTTTTTAGCAATAAAGCATTTTTTAATTAAGGCATGCACATTTTTTAGACAATGCTATTGCATACTTAATAGACTACAGTATAGTGTAATCATAACTTTTATATGCACTGGGAAGCCAAAAAATTTGTATCACTTGCTTTATTGTGGTTGTCTGGAACCAAAAATTCAATATATCTCTGAGGTATGCCTGTATGTTTATTTCAAGACTAAAATAAAGAAACTTCCTGTAAGGAGTTTTCTTGCCCACAATTAAGTCATCTTCACAATGTCCTTTCATTTTGGACTGCTTTCAAAATATTGTTTTTAGCATTAGAACCACACCAACTTAAAGCTTGGATATGTTTCTGCAACTACAGGGATAATGGGAACTTTGTGCTTTCAGTGATTTTCTCCAAGGATGCCTTTGTCCTGGAGTCAGATAAGAGAGTTGCAGGCTGGCTTTCAGATACTGGAAATCTTACAGATGGTAGCAAGAAAAGTGATATGGGAGGAGGAAGCTGAATTGTCAGGAAGCATCAAGAGAGCACTTTGAGAACGATGGAGGGTCTGAGAGTCAGCTGGGATGAGGAGTGTATCAGTCCAGCTGGCTGCATGAAGATCAGGGTACATGAGGAGGGGTCAGCCTGGGGAGAATTCAGCTGGACCTGGATTTGAAACTAGATGAGAAGCTGGGGGTAGTTGGAGGGAATTCGGTTTTTTGAACAGTGAAGGTAGCATCATGTGAGATGGTTTGCTCGCTTGCTCATTGATGCTGTTACCTCTGTGGGTATAGTGCTCTGAATTCTAACTCTTGAGTTGAAGGCTATGTATTTTAGCTCACTAATCCCAGCCAGTCCCTTGGAACTTGTTCCTCTTACTCCGTGTTTACTTGTACCTACCCACACAGTTACACTCTGTTGGTGGCTGCTAACCGGCACTAAATAACTTTAAATAAAACTGTATCCCCTCTGATAATTTTGAACTCTGAAGTGTATTCTCCATGATTCCTCAGATGCCAAATTTAAATGTATATCTCAGTATTTCTCTGCAGAGTCCTAAACAAATGCTTTTTATATTACTGTTTCTTGGCAGGTTTCAAAAAGCTACCAGATTGCAGGCGTTTATCATGGTCCTATAACTCCTATCTCCAGATCTGCATCCCTGCCCACTCTCCCCCTCCGCCCCTCCCCCACCATGGTTATTTCTGTGGACTTTGTGGCAACTTTGCGCAACAGAACTGCTACCTTAAAAAGCTATGGATAAAATATGGCTCCAGGTCACATGAAGTGTAAAGGCTTATGCCCATGACTGGAACATAAGGTCAACAAGATGATTCCAAACTGGAGCGCTTTCCGGGGGTTGTTTGGGGGGTAAAAACACCATGTTTACACAAAGAGAAAGCTATTCACAGCTTTCCTTTCAGGAAAAAAAAAGCATTATCAGCTTTTTGTGGCTTATTTATTCTATGGCTTATCAGTTGACTAGCTTTTAATGTTCCCTTCCTTATGCCTTTTTTTAAATCCTTTATCCAAAAGGATAAGGAGATGTTTACTTTGAACTTGCCAGAGGTAGCCCAGATTCAAGAAGGCTTTGTGAACCTTAATTATCAATAGTGGAGAGAAGGGTCTTTGTTTAACCAGGAATAATAGGATTTCTGTGTTTTTCCTCATCAACTTTCTAAGCTAATAAGTTTTGTTGCTGCTAGCATTTGTTTAGTAGTTCAGCATAGAAAAATGACGTCTTAAGCGTCAACATTTAGAGAGGAAGTTGAATATGAAATTTGTTTTCTGGAATATAAGTCTCACTAGATTGAGTTGCTTGGCAGGATGGCACATCTGCCCCTCCCAGCGCTGAGAGGGATGAGAAGGAGCAGAGAATGAAAAGCCTGTTTTCTGTGTGCCCCGGGAAGGCCCGGAGAGGTAGGCACGATGGCCACATGTGGGGATGCAGAATTGAGGCTGGGAGAGGATAAACGATGGGTGAAGGGCATCCTGCAAGATAGTTGTGGAATAAGAATTCAAATGCAGGTCTCCCTGTTTTCATACGCAGCCTCTTTAAACTGTTCTACATTGTCTCCATAAAAACTGAAAGATGCTTCACTAAATAGCCCTTTAAAGGTGCAAGGTTTTCACTGTTCTACTGTACATCATGAAGAGAGAATTTACTATTTTTCCCATTTAAAAGCATGCAGTATTTACTAAGTAAATGCTAAATCTTATATTCTGCTTTCTTATGTTCTAGATTTTCTACCCTAGCAAGGATGGTACAAAGATTCCAATGTTCATTGTGCATAAAAAAGGCATAAAATTGGATGGCTCTCATCCCGCTTTCTTATATGGCTATGGCGGCTTCAACATATCCATCACACCCAACTACAGGTGAGCTCAGAACGCACTCAGATTGCCAGTATTTTATCTTTTCCATATAGTGGAAACAAACCAGAGTGCTCTACTAAATCAACTTTCTAAAGTACATTACTGGCCAGGCGTGGTGGTTCACACCTATAATCCCAGCACTTTGGGAGGCTGAGGCAGACGGATCACCTGAGGTCAGGATTCAAGACCAGCCTGGCCAACATGGTGAAACTCCGTATCTACTAAAAATACCAAAAATATTAGCTGGACGTGGTGGTGGATGCCTGTAATCCCAGCTACTCGGGAGGCTAAAGCAGGAGAATAATCACTTGAACCCAGGAGGCAGAGGTTGCAGTGAGCCAAGATCACACCACTGTGCTCCAGCCTAGGCAACAAGAACGAAACTCCATCTCAAATTACAGTTCTACAAAATTCTTGCTGCTTGTTTTCGTAAATGGGCAGGATTATGTGTTAACTCTCTGAAATTTTGACCAGGAATTGAAGGATCATTTCAAGCTAATCTTGAAAAACAACCAAAAATGTCCTCAGTGTAATAGGTTGTTTGGGAACTGGATGGGGAGGCCATGGCTGCATGACTACAGAAGATTAGTATTAATTGAGGTCTTAAAGGAAGCTCCTTTCTTCAGTGTTTGTCATTTGCTGCCACTGCACTACCTTTGGTATTCTCTTCAGAGGGAATGATTTCTTAGCTGATGATATTTTTCACCAGCAGAGTCTTAAAATAGACTGTCTTAACGTTCAGCCATAAATGTTTTCTGTATACTCTGTTACATCATCCATTTTAGACTGTTGTGTGCTGTTTCTGTGATTATTTCCCAGATAACTACGTTCAGGGAGAAAATTCTACATTTATATGTTTGCTATTGTTCATATAAATGTCGTCTCTGTTATTTGCAAACTTGATTTTAATATCCCATTGCTAGTATAAAATGGAATTTTCTTTGAGCACTTTTAATAAAAACAAGGAGTTTCCCACCAGCAAGACTAGCTTTGAGCCAACTTCTAAATAGAACCCCATATGAAATCTGATTCACAGATTCATCCAGGATCTTTTCTGTTTGGGAAGAGATTCATGGACTGGTGACTACCAGGACATAAATTCAGAATAGATTCAACCATCTGTCCTGAAGTTGAATACAAGAACACTGGTACTTTGTTTTGAGCACTCAATATCTGTAGAAGCTCATTATTTTAGATTTAATAAAGTAGGAAATATGTTGCCTGCCCTCAAGTGATTTATAATGAAATTGTGGACCTCGAATATCTGGCCAAAGAGTTTGCATTTATCCTTTTGTTAGCAAGGAGCTGATGGGAGGTTTTTGTGTAAAATCACGATGTAGAACAATATTTTCGAAAGATATATATGGCATCATATGAGTAAATGAAGGGAAACTAGTTAGAAAAGTGTCATAACGGTTGCTGTTCATTCATTCTGTATTGACAGCGCCATATACCAGGCAACATTCCAGACATGGGGACTTCCCATCTCTTTCCAAAGTTTCCCAGGCAACGAGATTTGTTATGATTGTAATAACAAATATGTAACATTAACACATTGATATCTATGTGTTAATATTATATGCCATATTATTCTTTGTGATTATTAGTCTAAGAATGCAAGCCTCAGGTAGAGCAACCTTGCCCCTTGAAAAAATAAAAAAGCAAGACGATAAATGTTGGGATTTATTATATTAACCTAATCCTTATATCACTCAAAGTATTAAAATGCAGGCTTCAGTTTTAACTCACAGTGATGCTCGAGTGTGGGGCAGTGAACACGTGTTTCATCAGTGGACAGTGAGTCACCTTGAGCCCCATTCCCTTGGTCCCAGCAGGTGGGCCAGGATCAAGACAACACTGATTCCCGAGTGGATCTACTGTAGCTAAAACCACTTGTCTTTGTTCATTCGGGCAACAAGCATTTATTAAGCCTGCCCTGTTGGGATCCAAGAGATGAGTCCCGGGGCCATTTTCATCCCAGAACCCAGTGCATTTAATAGTAGTCTCAGGAGAGACCATCAGAGATGCATGAAAGTCTTGAAGAGAGGACCAAGTGATCAAACATCAATTTGGCTAATAAGGTGTGATTGGACGGTCTGATACATCTACCCTAATTCATCTGACCTTTCCTGTTCATCCTCAATATTCAGGAAATTAGCATTCAGACCATTGAGAGCCTTCACTTTATAGAAGCCCATGGTTTCCCCAGTTACTAAAAGAGTGACACAGTTCTCAGAAATAGTTCTCAAAGCACAGTTAATTTTAATTAACAGCATGTCACTCAGTACTTTTAGGGTCACAGTGGAAAGAGAAGGGGGAAACAAAATCCAAATTTTCCAAAGGACTTAATGCTCTTTCCTAGAGGGTTTGTGCTGTAGTTTCTTCTGCTAATCTCGAGAAAATATCCTCCAGCCCTGAGAACTCTATGCCTGATCTCCTTTACCTCTTGCACACCCTGTGTTGGCTAATTTACCATAGAAGTTTCTGTAGAACTGGAAAACATGTTTAAAAATCCATGTTCCAGAAAAAGCTTTTTCTTTTTTCCAACTTAAAACAGTTTGGAGAAAGTTACTCAAAAAAATGATAAAAGAGACCATTATCAGGTCCTCCTGTGAGCCCAGCACCATTCATGCCTGGGCTGGCAGTGTTTTGTTTTTTCTCTGTTTGTATTATGAATTGTGTAGTGAAATATTTATCAATGTAGAAAAATAAGACACTGAATGCTCGTGAAAACGTATTAGCTTTGCCTGAGCACAGTGGTTCACGCCTGTAATCCCAGCACTTTGGGAGGCCAAGCGGGCGGATCACTTGAGGTCAGGAATTCAAGACCAGCCTGACCAACTTGGCAAAACCCCATCTCTACTAAAAATACAAAAATTAGCAAGGCATGGTGGCACACACCTGTAATTCCAGCTACTCAGGAGGCTGAGGCAGAAGGATCACTTGAACCTGGAAGGTGGAGGTTGCAGTGAGCCATGATTGTGTCACTGCACTCCAGCCTGGGTGACAGAGTAAGATTCTGTCTCAAAAAATATGTACATATATTAGCTTTGCAGTTAAGTATTAATAGGAAGTTATGTGTTTTTCACTTAAGCAATAAAAGAAATGTCAAGCTCCTATTTAGATGATATTATTCAGAGTGTTATTGGGCATACACTTTTTTGAGATGGAGAGAGAGAGCATGGTCTTCACTAGGCAGTTAATGGAAGGTTAACTGTTTTTACTGCTTCTCAGTGTTTCCAGGCTTATTTTTGTGAGACACATGGGTGGTATCCTGGCAGTGGCCAACATCAGAGGAGGTGGCGAATATGGAGAGACGTGGCATAAAGGTGAGGTGTTTTCTCTACAGAAACACAAGTCTGACATAATCAAAGCTAAGGTTGTGCTGATCCTTCCTGTTTGAATGAGCTGAAGGGGTTAGGAGCAGGAAAGCTTTTTGGCTAGACGAACGAAAAACAAGGATATTATCAGACACAGACACCACTCCCCCCTTAAAAACAACTCACTTTTCACATTTTGTTTTCCTTTGTTTTTTTTCAAAAACTTCTTTTTTGGGTTTTTAACATCATAAGTTGTTTTAATTATCATGTCGTGAATTTGATTTTGAGACGGAGTCTCTCTGTGTCCCCCAGGTTGGAGTGCAGTGGCGCGATCTCAGCTCACTGCAAGCTCCGCCTCCTGGGTTCATGCCATTCTCCTGCCTCAGCCTCCCGAGTAGCTGGGACTACAGGCGCCCGCCAACACGCCCGGCTAATTTTTTGTATTTTTAGTAGAAACGGGGTTTCACCGTGTTAGCCAAGATGGTCTCGATCTCCTGACCTCGTGATCCGCCCGTCTCGGCCTCCCAAAGTGCTGGGATTACAGGCATGAGCCACCGCGCCCGGCCGACTGTCTTGAAACAGAAGTCAAGGCAGGTCATTTTCTTTTAAGAGAAAGGAGCAATCTTGAAGCTTTCTATTCCCAGTGTGGGCATCCTCCTGCTGGTTTTCTCAGATCTTCCCGGCATTGCTGAGGAATCTCATCCTTGTAGCATTGCTGCTGTGACTCTATTGTGCATTAGTTTGAGACACAAAAACAGTCATTTTTCTTTTCTAATTTTATTCCATCTCCATTCTCTGGCCTCCTGAAGCATGTATTCTAGCTGATTGACTGATACCCAACTTTATACCCCAGATGGTCACAATTTTTTTGAGTGATGGTCTGTATTTTAAAGCTGCATTTCTTCCATTTCTTTCTATGTGGAGCACCCCTCGCCCAGGCTTTTGTGTATCTGAAATTGAATTCGTAGACTAACCAGTGGTCTGAAGAGGTTCTTCACTTGTCTTGGTCCTGTATCTTTGGGGGAGGGAGGACGTGGAAAAGCACCTTCACCTCCACCAGCTCTGTGCTTCCCCCAGTCTTGTCAGCTATTGTTTATAATAAGGCCTACTAGGACACCAGGGTGGCCCCCAGTGCTTGGGGTTGGTCAGCAGCTCCAGGTGAGAGGGGTCTCCTGAGCATCAGAGACCACCCTTCAGATATCTGTACCTCTCTTCTGTTTCCTATGCCATCCCAAACCTGAGGCCTGAGGCTCTGGATTTTTTTGCATCAAATCAAATCAGCGAACATGAGGGTAAACCTGTGAAGAGATTTCCATAAGTACCTGTTAGGTACCATATGCAGGAAAGGCTTAGGCCTGACCCCTGGGCCTCCAGCATGCACCCCAGGGGCTGACAGCAGACTCCTCAAGTGCACCTTAGTGAAAGTGAGTGCCCCTGGCTGGCCATCTGGTCCACCGTTGCCAGGTATCATCTCCAGAAACTACTGATTGTGACTGTCTTTGAAACTGCAAAGAATTTATTGCATAATTTTGAGCTATTAGAGTTTACACTAAAATCATACTGTGAAACTGATATTAAAAGATGAGTGATAAGAGGATAAAATTTCTGTATACCATATGTTTGATTTGCATCCCAAATATGTGTGCTAATTCTGAACCCCTTGACTCACCTGATTTCCTATTTAAATTGTATGTAGTTTATGCACCATACCCCCTACTCATGGTCCCCTGATCCTGGGATCCTCTCCTGAAAGAACTGGATTCTTCTCCAGAAAACCCCTCTGGTCATCAGATGTCCACCATGCTCTGAGAGGGAAGAGTAACTTTGCTCCTAGTCTGCTCTCTCATTCTTTTATTAGTTAAAACTGAATTATTTTCCGGTCTTGGGATTAGGCAGGTTCAAGCTTGACTAAGGCTAACAGTAGACTATGTTTAGACTGATTTATAAACTTCCTCAAAATTTAGGCCATGATGAAAGGACCAGAAATAGACCTTTTCCAGGATATGATACACTGGTAAATCTGAATTCCATTCTGTTAATTGACTTTAAAATTTAATGCTCTTTTTAAAATATAGTCATATACCCAAAATATTATTATTCCTAGTAACTAAGTAATCCTACCTGTTCTAAATTCACTGGTAATTTCTTAACTGAAATCTTAATAACATTTGTTTTGATATGAAAAACATTTCAGTAGCACTGCTTTATCTTTAATTAAATTTCAGCAGAAGTGGTTAATCTCAAATACTTAATTAGATCTGTGTCTGCTCTTTGTTCATTTCAAAGGCAGTTATTTCAGACATCTGTTCCTTTGAGGACATGCTTTTGACTTTTGGCCTTTACTTATAGATACTTCATGGCCCTGTAAATGTTTCTCCAAGTAATTTGTTTGGTTTAATACACTGGAAGGATTTGCAGATGATAAAGCCCAGATTCTCTGAGGAAATGTTGAAGATCTTTCATTCTGGAATTGAGAAACCATAATGTGATGCTCTGCCGCAGCACTACCTCACCACCCAATTCCTGCTGTTCTTTCCATTAATAACCGAGGGCAAGACTGGGGAATTTCTTTCTCCCCATCACTGACCATGTCAGACTCCTGCAGAGGTTGGGTGGGAAGCATGCCTCTGCAGAGCACTTCCACCTCCATCTTCGCAGGGAATAGAGAGGCACGAGCACTCCCACGGCCAGCTCCAGCTCGGGTGCTGGATGCGACCTAGAGGACTAAACACTGCTGCGGGTCTTGCTTTATATTTGTAAGTTCAGCTTCCCAAAATACAGGTTCCTTGTGATGCCATGCTTCTATCCTTTCATCATCATACTTCTCTCATAACCGACCATCTGTTCCCTTTGGGGCATTTCCCGTTTAAGTTCTAGAGGCTTTTAGAAAAATACAGATCCACCATATGGATTAGCATTGTGGTATTGATGATGTATTTCCACAGTGCATAACAGAACTTAAATTGAGGCTTTTTTTTAAATGCAGTGTTAACCCATGGTTTTTAAGTTAATCAGTAGTTGAAACTGTGCCCTATCATTTGAATTCCCATTAGATTAAACTTATTTTTATGTTTTGTTAATTAGCTATCTTCCACTTTGGCACATTGTAGGTGGTATCTTGGCCAACAAACAAAACTGCTTTGATGACTTTCAGTGTGCTGCTGAGTATCTGATCAAGGAAGGTTACACATCTCCCAAGAGGCTGACTATTAATGGAGGTTCAAATGGAGGCCTCTTAGTGGGTGAGTACTGGATTTTATTCATTGTACTTACTAGTTAGCCCTCTTGGGGTTTTCAGATACACTATCTGTAGGCAGCTCTTGGTTTACTTTGTGGATAGGACCACAAAGTGGTATAAGGAGAGCAAAACCCATCTGTACCATTTATATTTGGGCATCTGATAAATGACATACGAAGAGACCCTATTTTGCCTTGGGCAGGTCCTGAGATCTTGAACAAGTCCCTTAATCTCCCTCATCGCTGTGAAAGCAAGTGGGAATGGGAGGAGGGGATACAGGGTTTCCAGAAAGTCTTCAGGCTTTTCAAGGTTCACTTTGGGGAGTAAAGCTCTATTACTGATGAGAATCCCCACCCCTCTGACAGATATGGGAGGGGGTGGGGAGCTTTGGGGCTATTGGGCAGGTGATTTCTGATGGTTTCCTCCTATGCTCTGTGGATAAATGCAACCCGGGCTCTGGAAGCATGTAAGTATTGCCTTGCTTTGTTTATGTAGATGTTTAATGATAGACTGCCTCCTTTTTCTTTCTACCTTGGGTTTTTTAGCTGCTTGTGCAAATCAGAGACCTGACCTCTTTGGTTGTGTTATTGCCCAAGTTGGAGTAATGGATATGCTGAAGTTTCATAAATATACCATCGGCCACGCTTGGACCACTGATTATGGGTGCTCGGACAGCAAACAACACTTTGAATGGCTTGTCAAGTAAGGTTTTATTGACATATATATGTTGTTAGTGGTTTGATATAAAGTTGAACACAGTCACAACAGGATTAGTGCTTGAGCTTTGTCAGTGTCTTGCATTTGCATATAATCTACTGGAGAAGAGATGGGAACACCTACTTGTCTTTCTTGATTTCATATAGTCTTTAACGAAAGCAACAAACTACAAAAATATGGTAGGGCAGAATTCTACAGATGGCCTCCCAAGATTCCTACCCTCGTTATTCAAACACTTTTATCTAGATACTGCTTGCTGTGAGGGAGCAGGATACTCATCTGGTGCTCTTTGGATTATCTCTGAGGGGTCCCAAATCACATAAACTCTTAAAGGCTGAGCACATTCTCTGGCTGGAGTCAGGGATGCAGCAGAAAGGGAGGTCAGAGAAATTGGAAGCTTGTAAAGGATTCAGCCTGCCATTGCTGGTTTTGACGATGGAGGAAGGGGGACCTCCAGGACCTGAGAGCAACCCCCAACCAGCAGCCATCAAGGAAACAGAACCCAAGTCCCACAGCTGCACAAAACTGAATTCCGCCAACATCCCGAGACTGCAAGTAGGTTTTTTCCAGAGTTTTCCAGTAAGAGTCCAACCAGCCAACACCTTGACTTTGACCTTGGGAGACCCAGAGCAGAGAACCCAGCTGAGCCAACCCAGACTGCTGACTTACAGAACTGTGAGATAAGAAGTCTGTGATGTTTCAAGCTGCTAAAATTTGTGGTAATTTGTTACTGTAGCAATCAAAAGGTATAATTATACTTTATATCAATATATGGGATTTCCTTTTCTAAATTAAATAAAGAATATATGCTCCTGAAATGGCAGGTCAAAAGTAGGGGAAGGGGGTGTTGAGTATGGTGGCTCACACCTGTGATCCCAGCACTTTGGAAGGCCAAGGTAGATCACTTGAGCTTAGGAGTTCAAGACCAGTCCTTCATGGGCAATGTGGTAAAACACTGTCTCTACAAATAATTAGCTGGGCATGGTGACGCACGCTTATAGTCCCAGCTACTTGCGAGGCTGAAATGGAAGGATGGCTTGACCCTAGGGGACAGAGGTTACAGTGAGCCGAGATCATACCACTGCATTCCAAGACCCTGTCTCAAAAAAAAAAAAAAGGAATATATTCAAGTACAATTAAACTTCTTTTATGCTCAATATAGCTACATATGTTTAAAACTGCAAGTTGCATTATTGAAATCTTATACAACTTCCATTGTATCCTGCAGCCACTATGCTGATAGCAATGAGTAAACAGACATTAAAACTTCTTTTTGGGCCGGGCGCGGTGGCTCACGCTTGTAATCCCAGCACTTTGGGAGGCCGAGGCAGGCAGATCATGAGGTCAGGAGATCGAGACCATGTGAAACCCCGTCTCTACTAAAAATACAAGAAATTAGCCGGGCGTGGTGGCGGGCGCCTGTAGTCCCAGCTACTTGGAGAGGCTGAGGCAGGAGAATGGCGTGAACCCGGGAGGCGGAGCTTGCAGTGAGCTGAGATTGCGCCGCCGCACTCCAGCCTGGGTGACAGAGCAAGACTCTGTCTCAAAAAAAAAAAAAAAAAAAATTCTTTTTGGCCCTCATTCCCCATATGTAAGAGTTTTTAAATTTTATTTTTAATCAGCAGTGTTTAGGAGTGGCTTTCAGACTGGCACAAGCAGCCTGTTCCTCCTGTTAGTAAACTAGAAATTTTGATGAAAAAACTTTAGTTTCTAAAGTTTTGTTTTTTTGAGACGGAGTCTTGCTCTGTCACCCAGGCTGGAGTGCAATGGTGCCATCTCAGCTCACTGCAACATCCGCCTCCTGGGTTCAAGCAATTCTCATACTTTAGCCACCTGAGTAGCTGGGACGACAGGTGCGTGCCACCGCACACGGCCAAGTTTCTAAAGTTTGTTCTTTCATTTTGTTTGCTTTTTATGGCTAGCCTCTCCAGTTTGAAATATACTTAAAATGACTGAATTTTTTTAACTGGATACTTTAAGGGGAAACAAAGTTCACTATGAAAGTTATTACTTTATAGTGCATGCAGGCCTCATTAACACACATTGGTAGAAGCTATATATTTGAAGAAGGAATATCTAACTTAGAGAAAATTTGCACGTAGGGAAACAAGTCCTGTTTAAACTCATTTGAAAATACTGAGTTAATTGAAGGCAAAAGAATATTAGATGACACCTAATACTTTCAAAATTAATTTAAAAACAAAAAAAGTTCTAAATATTTTTCTCCATGATGTTCCTTCTTCAGTTTTCAAATCTTGCCCTCACAAGGCTACATTTCACCTGCTGCTGGTAAAATGAGCATGGAACCCAGCCGACACTAGCTAGGAAGGAACCCAGCCCACACTAGCTAGGAAGGGTCCTACAGGGAGCTCCTCAAGCCCAGCACACCTCCCCACCCCCTTGGGCTGTGCCTCATGGAGCACCATCCAGAATTAGTAAAAGATGTTTCCCCAAAAAAGAGCTAGAGCTCCAAGTTTGAATGGCTGGGCGATAAATAAAGCCTAATGTATTTTTTCCTACAGATAATGTATAAATATTGCATGTGAATCTCCAAGGGGGAATTATTATTATTAACAGGCAGGGTTTTCCAAACTTGTTTCTTTTTAGAACTAACCCATATTTGGAAGAATGGGGCTGGTCAAAAAACACTCTTAAATGAGATCAGAAAACAGATCTCCATCTTATCTGTTGGGAAACTGAAGCCCAGAAACTGAGCCCAATTTTGGCCTCAAGTTGGTTAACTGAGCAGAATTTTTACTGTTTTCACTATTTACCTACCCTTCAAAATAAAACTCTACTAAAACAGTTGATTTTATTCATTAATATTAAATATGTTGAAAAACATGACACCCCATTAGGAAAATGTAAAGAAAAAATATCCAGACATTTCATCTACTATCAGTCACTGTTAAAATCAACATTACTTTTATGCTTAACACCCTTTTTGTTAACTTACCCAGGAAACTTGCCTTGTACTTCAGAAGTTGCCCTCCTCCCCTGGCAAAGGCTGTTGCTTTCTGCCGGACTGAGAGCCGGCAAGAGGCTCAGCAGCCCATCCAGGTTTCTCGGTTTACAAAGAAACTAGGCCTGGAGAGGACATGTGCTTTTCCTAAGAGTGCAAAACTGAGCCTGGAATAAAGGCTTTATAGATGTTATTAAAGGGGCAGGAAGCTATTATATACTATGGATTTCAAGTTTCTCAACAAAAGAAAGGCTTGGACTTTTTTTGAACCACTGAGTGTGGTTATAATGACAATTATTACTCCACTTTGTAGCAGTAAAAAAAGCCTAGAGAATATGAAACTACTCACCTTAAGAGACAGTAAGTGTGCCTGTGATTTGGGTTGTTTCAACAGACCTGTGAGCTTCCTTCTTACAGTCTTTCAAAGTTGGAGCCACGTAAATGACACAGCTCCCCAGTTTCCAGGAGCCCTTGCCAGTCATGGCCTAAATGGTAATGCAAGCACAGTCTGTGGTAGTTACTCACATACTAGTTAACTGCAGTCCTCATTGCTAGTTAACTACCTAGGTCCCTGTGCCATAAAACTCTAGTGTTGCTCTTCAGCCTCACAAAGGCGTTTTTTGCCTTTCAGATACTCTCCATTGCATAACGTGAAGTTACCAGAAGCAGATGACATCCAGTACCCGTCCATGCTGCTCCTCACTGCTGATCATGATGACCGTGTGGTCCCGCTTCACTCCCTGAAGTTCATTGCCACCCTTCAGTACATCGTGGGCCGCAGCAGGAAGCAAAGCAACCCCCTGCTTATCCATGTAGACACCAAGGCGGGCCACGGGGCGGGGAAGCCCACAGCCAAAGTGATAGAGGAAGTCTCAGACATGTTTGCGTTCATAGCGCGGTGCCTGAACATCGACTGGATTCCATAAAGTTTCCTGCTTCCTCCTGACAGCGACAGAAAACCTCAAGGGCTTTCCCACGTTCAAACCGAGAAACCACTGGGCATAATGCTTCCCCACGGGAACATTATTCCTGCACTCACAGACTACAGTTGAACAGAACTGCCGTGGGAATTTTATCTTTTTTAGGCTTCTCCTTTTTAGCAAGCCCTTGGCGTTTCTTTTTCCACCCTGTCTAGGCACATGTGGTTTTTTTTTTTCTAAAAGGCATGTTTGTTTGGATAAATAGCTAAATGGCAACAAACACATTGTGAATATTAGATTGCTGAATTAAGGATCATAGTCGGGCATACTTATCTATAATCCATAACTTCTATATCTTTAAATAAATGTGAGAACTGTTCTCATGGAGAAGACTTCTTTGCAACAATAATAAATGTTATTTAAGAATGACAGGCTTTACTTCCGGTTTTTTCATATTGAGGGGCAACTCCAGAAGTGGAGTTTTCTGTGAGAATAAAGCATTTCACCTTTCTGCAACAAGTTAGTTTCCAAGCAGTTAAGTCATAGAATGATTGTTTGTTAGCTTTAAAAATAAGTTGTTCATCCACTCCATCTCCGTTGTTTGTTAGAGGTGATGAAGCTGTCAGAGGGGGTTTACTGTCATAAACACTAACCACTTAGTTGGGTAAAAATCTGATCTGGGGCTCTTTTGGTTTGGATGCCTCCTTTCAAAAACCACTGGGCTGGAAAATTCAGATTATTCACCTATTTGTGTATTGATTTGTTTACAAAGTATTCCTAGAAATCAGAGTTCCTTGGATCCAAGGATCCTTTGTTCTAAGAGATCACGAGTAAATTATCCAAACAGATACATATATCCAAGCATATCTTATAGTCAGAAATTTCAGCATTTCCCAAGCTGTTTCTCCCACATAGCTCACTCCTGGAAATAGAAATAGTCATACTTACTGGAAAAAAAAAAAGTTTTGGTTTGCCCACCCCCCCACCCCACCACCAAGATTTTTAAGATATACTATTCCTTAAACTTTCATCTATAATATTTTTTTCAAGGCATATATTTTGACATTTCATGAAACAATGTTCCTTTGAGTATCAGTTTGGGAAATGCTGATCTAACTTCTTAAAACAGTTTTTTTTCCTTTGTCTTGCTTTATCAGATATGATAAAAATAATTATTTTATATAGTATCTTAACCTTATATAAATAGCTTAAAAGATTACTTCATTATTCCAGTGATTTGTACTTTTCCAAGTAGGTCCCATCTTCCAAGTTGTATATGTATGTGCTTTTAAGAGTACTCTCTCATTCTCTACTTTTCAAGTTATGGTCAAAAATTAGACATACCATTTTCTATCAAGCATATCACTGCATACCAAGCATACTGAAAGACAGCTATATGGCTTGGTTTTTCTCTACGGGAATCATGTTTTCCATTACTATTTAGTACTGTACATAATACAGCTGTCATTGAATATATGATTCACCATAACCCCTCTGGAAACTGTGCCAGTAGCTAGTGTTGCACGCCGAGACTCTGTCGTCATCACCATCTACTCAGATACTCATACTAGCTAGCTTTGGTGTAACTGCTGACCAGCATTTCAGGAAAGAAAGAAAATACATTTGCACGGTCAAGCCAAAGGCAGCCTCTTTCCTAGACTAGCTGTGTTGTGTGAAGTACAAATCGCTGAGTTGGACCCACTGAGTCCAGAGCATTTTCAAGGTTGCACAGAATCTAATCATACTTTCTGAGGTCTGCTTCACAGCAGAAAATACAGTGTGTAGTGTCTGAGCTTCAGATGTCAGGACTGGCTTCAAATCCCAAATGTCACTTAGCAACTGATGATGAGGAGGAATACAGTAATACATTTTTAATGCCTAGCATGATTGGCCTCTAGTTATGAGTTCTCTTTTCCAACCTAATTTTTGTATCTAGATTTTAACAGGACAACTAATCCCACCAACTAAAGGTATTTTGGGGAGTGGGAGGAGCTTTAAACATTAGAAATAAGACTTGAGATTGGGCTCCTACCCAGAACTCTAAGGGATTCTTCTCTATTTGATCCCACTTTTCTGTATCTTGTGTTCTGCCCTTTGGCTCTTTCTTATGATTACTCTCTTCTAGCTATTTTGAAATGTACAGTAGATTATTGTAAACTATAGACACCCTACTGATCTAACACTAGGTCTTCTTTCAAACTGTATATTTGTAGGCATTAATCTCTTCATCCTCCCTTTCTCTGCCTGCTTTTTTAGCTCCCACATGAGTGGAGAACATGGGATATTTGTCTTCCTGTGCCTGGCTTATTTCACTTACCATATTGACCTTCAGTTCCATCCATGTTGCTGTAAATGACAGGATCTCAGTCTTTTTCATGGCTGAATCATATTCCATTGTATACATGTGCCACATTTTCTTTATCTCTTCATCTGCTGATGGGCGTGTGGGTTGATTCCCTATCTTGGCTGTTGTGAATAGTGCTGCAGTAGACACAGGAGTGCAGATATCTTTTTGATATACTGATTTCCTTTCTTTTGGATTTATACCCAGTAGTGGAATTGCTCGATCATAGAGGACTTCTATGTTTAGCTTTTTTAGGACTGTTTTGAAAAAAAAAAAAAGAAAAAGTCGTACATGTTGCACAAGTGGCCTCACTGCTTTGTCACAAGGCCTTGCTAAGCACACCAGAGCATTTGTTACCTTAGTAAGATAAAGTCACATTTATGTTCACTGTGGACTTGCCTGGAATATTGTAAAACTTTCCAATTAATCATGTTTCTTAAATACTCCCACTAAAGCTTAAGCAGCTATACACAAATGGTGCTACAAGTTTGAAAAGGTTAAGTTTCAACTAAGGAATCCTGTCACCAGTCTCTCAAGGTTTGTCAGTTTTACCACCTCTGGAAGTTCCCAGCAGGCCACATAGCTAATGCCCAGAAGGAGTTGCAAAGACTCAAAGGCAGGTTAAGGACAGGCTGGAAAGCTGTGGGGGTTGCTGTAAAGAGGCAAAGGTCGTACTGTTGGGGTCGTCAGGCCATTGGGATGAGGACTGAGGCCCATGAAGGAGGAACATTGAGCCATTCTCTGCCTCCGTATCTCAGGGGCTGAAGGTGCAGAGAGAAAGTCCTGCCCTCATCCAGTTGATATTCCAGGGAGGAGACATGGTAAATTATCTTGCTTATGTTTACTCTGTGCCACCTGCTGCAAGCACTCTGTGTGGATGAATGTTTGTCCTCACACAACCTTAGGAAGCACATAATACCTTTTCCCCATTTGGCAAAGGTCCAAGTTCCCCAGCCAGGAAGTAGGCAGGCAGGGCAGTAACCCCAGGAGCTGGGCCTTGAGATGGAGTTTTGCTGTTATGGCCCAGGCTGGGGTGCAATGACGCCATCTTGGCTCACTGCAACCTCCACCTCCCGGGTTCAAGTGATTCTCCTGCCTCAGCCTCCCCAGTAGCTGGGAGTACAGGCGCATGCCATCATTCCTGGCTAATCTTTTTGTATTTTTAGTAGAGATGGGGTTTCACCATGTTGGCCAGGCTGGTCTTGAACTCCTGACCTCAGGTGATCCACCCACCTCAGCCTCCCAAAATGCTGGGATTACAAGCATGAGCCACCATGTCCAGCCGAGACAGCTCTCTTACTGCCGTTGTCTGAGTGTTTATGTCCTCCCCAAAATGTATATGTTGAAATCGTAAATCCCAAAGTGACGGTATTAGGAGGCAGGGCCTTCAGGAGGTGATGGGTCATGAGGGCAGAATCCTCATGAATGGGACTGGTGCCTTTATATTAGAGCCCAAGGAGAAACCCCCTCATCCCTTCCACCACGTGAGGACACAGGAGACGGTGTCGCCTATGAACCAGGAAGCAACCCTCATCAGACACCAATCTGTCAGTGCCTTGATCTTAGATGTCCCAGACTCTAGGACTGTGAGAACAAGTTCTGTTGTTCACAACCCACCAGTTTGTGGTATTTTCTTATAGCAGCTTAAACAGACTAAGATACCCATGAGTCTATTAACAAGATAATAAACAAAGTATAATTTCAGGAATTAACAAGAAACAGGAATAAAAAGAGCTGTGAAGAAACAAAGTGGGGCAAATGAATAGTCCGTGAGAAGGAATACTATTTGAGTCGAGGTCAGGGTGCCTCTTTGAGGAAGCAACATTTGAACAAAGACCCGAACAGAATGAGGGGACAAACAATTGGCAAAGTTTTGGGGGTTGGTGGGGACAGTAGCAATGGGCAGAGCCTGAGACAGGAACCAGCCAGGCCTTTGGAGGAAGAGCAGGAAGCCAGTGTGGGGGGAACAGGGAGCCAGGCGGGGCCTGGAGGATAGGCTGGAGATGGCAGGCAGCTGAGTCAGGTGAAGACAACCCTGTGGGAAACTGACGGCAGGAGAGCCTAGGGAAAAGTGGGGTGGCTATTCAAAGAGCAGGCGGCTTAGCACCTTTAAGGAATTTTGGGGCTGGGGACAGCAGGAAGCCACCATCACAAAAATCACTGACATGTCACATAATGGACGAACCTCAAAAACATTGTAAGTGAAAGAAGCCAGACACAAATAACTGGGTATAGTCTGATTATATTTAAGTGAAGTATCCTGAAAAGGCAATTCTATAAAGATAGAATGTAGATTAGTGGGTACCTGGAGTCGGGGGTGAAGATGGTCATTAACTACTTGGGCATAAAGGATCTAACCGGGATGACGAAAATGTGCTAAAACTGGGTTTCAGTAACGATTGTACAACCTGGCAAATTCATTAAGTCATTGAACTGTACACTTGAAATGTATGGATTTCATGGTTTGTAAATCATAATGTTATCGAAATAATCTCTGGTAGTGAAATAAAGAGAAAAAGGAGCAATGACCCTTTCTGGATGAGTGCCATCCAGGAATAGCCACCTGGAGAACTGCAGAGTCAAGTAAGAAAGGCAGGTGACCAGGGGCAACTGAGATCAAAGCTTGCATATCAGGCTTATGCAAAGAGGATGAGGACTATTTTGAGCAGCCGTCTTTAGGTCAGAGTTCACACTTGCAGGCAAAACTGTCCCTCTAGCTCTCTCTCTGAGTTTGCTCCTATAGATCAAGTGTCAGGCCTGCTGATAGGGTGTCCTGAGAATATGCCCTGCATCCGCCTTACAGGCTTTGCTCTGCTCAGGAGCTCAGGGCCTCCTGCAGCCACGTGACTGCAGCACTGAGAAGCAGGCAGAGGGAGGCACAGGCAAGGAGGGTTCGTTCAATGCCAAGTAAGTGACTAAAGAGGCTCTTGTTTACTGTGCAAGAGAAAATGTCTTGGTGGCCATTTGTGGAGGTTTTTAATGCCAAATAATCCTAGAAAATATAAACAAAATATCATAATGGTAATATATGATTTAGAAACTGATTTATATCTAACTGACAAAATATTATCGTGTCTTCCAGTTCCAAAGTATTAAAGGTTTTGATAAACATCAAAGGAAAGAGCTTCCAGTCACCTCTATGGAGAGTCAAACTGAGGTTAACCTGAAAACCAAGTCAGCATCAAAACATAACCACCCTAAAACTCCAGAGAAAATGATGGGAGTTAACACAGGTAGCACCGAGTTATTTCCCCAGGACATTCAGGTGTTGATACTGTGATTGGCATTTTTCCAGAAGACCAGATTGCCTGCGACCTCAGGCCCCAGAAGATGCAGGAACCTGAACATCAGGGCCACCCCCTGCTCTGTCACTACTCTGGTCTTGCCTGGGAGTGTGAAATGCTGCAATTCATCCAAGATACAGTCACGCACCACATAACATTTCTGCATATGACTGCATTGTATAATGATAGTCCCATAAGATTATAACAAGCTGAAAAATTCCTATCACCTAATGACATCATAGCCACCATCATGTCTCAGTGCAACACATATGTGTTTGTGGCAATACTGTTGTAAACAGACCTACTGCACTGCTGGTCGTATAAAAGTCTAGCACATACAAGTATGTACAGTACCTAATACTTGATCATAACAGCTGTTCCTAGTTTACATGTTCACTATATTATAGTTTTTATCATTTTGGAGTATACTCCTAAAAACAAAAAAAGCTACCCTGTAAGACAGTCTCAGGCAAGTCCTTCAGGAGGTTTTCCAGAAGTAGTCACTGTTACAGGAGATCACAGCTCCATGAGCGTTACTGGCCCTGAAGACCTTGGAAGGATGTGAAGTGGAAGATAATGAGCAATATTGATGATCCTAACCCCCGTGTAGGCCTAGGCTAAAGTATGTGTTTGTGTCTTAGTTAACAAAAAAAGTTTTAAAATATATATATACATGAAAAAAGAATAGTTTTGTATATAGCTGTACAATGTGTGTGTTTTAAACTAAGTGTTATTATTTATGTATTTATTTATTTTTTTAGACAGAGTTTCCCTCTTGTCACCCAGGCTGGAGTGCAATGGTATAATCTAAGCTCACTGCAACCTCCGCCTCCTGGGTTCAAGCGATTCTCCTGCCTCAGCCTCCCGAGTAGCTGGGATTACAAGCGCCCACCATCACGCCCAGCTAATTTTTATGTTTTTATAGAGACAGGATTGCACCATATTGACCAGGTTGGTCTTGAACTCCTGACCTCAGGTGATCCATGCCCCTCGGCCTCCGAAAGTGCTGGGATTGCAGGTGCGAGCCACCACGCACCAGCCAAGGTTATGCAGTTTTAGCAAGAATACCCCAGATGTGACAGTGTGCTCTTCTCAGTGCGTCCTATTGGGGGCATATGAATACATATGGTATTCATATGTCTTATTCCTGGTGACATCAATTTGGATCACTTGGTTAAGGTAGTGTCTGCCTAGTCTCTCCGCTGTAAAGTGACTATTTTTCCCTCTTAAAGATTACCTTAAAATTTAAGGTAAGTTGTATTTTTGTCTTAATTCAGATGCATATTTAAATACCACTTTTGGAAAAACATTTCAGACAAATTATAATAAAAATTTATATAAATAAGGTTCCTGTGTGTCCTATCTCAAATAGTTGTTACCATCTGCTCTGTCCCTAAGCCTGGACGATGTCTTGATTTTTTCCTTCTTAAATCCAGTTGTCAGCAAGTTCTACCAGATTCTACCTTCTAAATTTGCCTCAAATGTATCCACATCTCACTATCCTCACCATGCTTCATAATTGCTCTCCCTGACTCCAAGTTTTGTTCCTTTCAGATTCTACTCCAGGGCTTTACACAAGTGAGTAAGATCAGGTCAACTCCTATTTTAAGCCTTCTGTGGCTTCTCTTAAGCAGAGACAATCTCTGCAGCAAAGCCTGGGATGGGCCCTGCGGGATGAACTGGTGGTAGAATGATCTAGGCAGCTGAACAAGTTAATCTCCCAGCTGCAGATCAGAATCAGCTGGAGAGCTTATTAAAGCTATAAATCCATGGGGTCCTACCCACAGAGATTCTGACTCAGAAGGAACCAAGATCTGCTGTTTAACAAGCTCCCCAGGTGATTCCAATTTGGAGGTCAACTGAGGAATTACTGACTTAACCCAGCAAAATGATGTCAGTTCTGATGTTGGTTCCCAGGAGGAACTTTTTCCTCCATTTTTCAACTTTCTGTAATGCTGTTGCAATTCTGCTATAATTTCTAAATATATCTTTAAAAGTTATATTATACTAAAGGTTTTATTTAAAAATCAGCAAAATATGTACTCTTTGCATATTCTAACTTCTGTTGAATTTGCACATATTACAAGAATGTTCTTTTTCTTAAGAATGGTGATCATTTGCCAGGCGCGGTGGCTCACGCTTGTAATCCCAGCACTTTGGGAGGCCGAGGCAGGCGGATCACGAGGCCAGGAGATCGAGACCACAGTGAAACCCCGTCTCTACTAAAAATACAAAAAATTAGCCGGGTGTGGTGGCGGGCGCCTGTAGTCCCAGCTACTCGGAGAGGCTGAGGCAGGAGAATGGCGTGAACCCGGGAGGCGGAGCTTGCAGTGAGCCGAGATTGCACCACTGCACTCCAGCCTGGGCGACAGAGCGAGACTCCTTCTCAAAAAAAAAGAAAAAAAAAAAAAAAGAATGGTGATCATTTTATTTCCTAAGACTCATTATATTTAAATCCCTAGTGATATGCATATAATCCTCTTGGGATCATGATATGTAGTTCTATTGTCCTATTTTAAAGATCCCAGTGTCCAGCAAAGAACATTTACCAAGCTCTGGTCCCCATATTTTAAAATTTAGGTTGGGCCCTGTGCATGGCTGTGGAGTAGACAAATATAGCCATTCACCTAGTGCTAAAAATGTATTTTTAGTCATTCCCAATTTTTTTTTTTTTTTTTGAAATGGAGTCTTCCTTTGTCACCTAGGCTGGAGTGCAATGGTGCGATCTCGGCTCACTGCCACCTCTGCCTCCTAGGTTCAAGTAATTCTTCTGCCTCAGCCTCCAGAGTAGCTAGGACAACAGGCGCCCACCACCACACCCAGCTAATGTTTACATTTTTAGTAGATATGAGGTTTCTCCATGTTGGCCAGGCTGGTCTTGAACTCCTCTGACCTCAGGTGATTCACCCACCTAGGCCTCCCAAAGTGCTGGGATTACAGACCTGAGCCACCATGACCAGCCCCAATACTTTGAAATTTAAATAAAAATTCAGCAATTTCAAAAACGTAAATAAGCAATTATTTCTATCAAGTTCATTATGTGTGCCAGACTTATGAATGACTCAGCATAATTCCCTACACAGTAACCTTTAGCCTCATGTCTAAGATAGCAAAATACATGGTCCACCAATGAATTTTAAAGTTTGACTTAAATATATATAAAATATAATATACAATATTAATATATTAATTATATTAATTTATAATATATTATATATTAAACATTAAATAATGTGAACACTATTAGGATGAGAGGTACACTGAAAGCCCAGAATCCGCCACTATGCAACATATGTAAGAAATCTGTACTTTACCCCCAAATCGATAAAAATAAAAACATATTTAAATCTATGTATAGATAAAATGTGAACAAATATTTTATCTCTCAACAAAATAAGAGGAGTGGCATCTAATCTGATTTTTTTTTTTTTTCAATCAACATGTACCTCCCTCCACTTCTGATCTCACAGGTTTTGCACTTGAATGCGCTGGGGAAATGCTGGCAGAGAGAGTGGAGATGGGGAGTAGAGGAGTCTCAGGAGATATTGGCTTGTGATCATTTGTACTTCCCGCTTCCCTAAACCCTCTGCTCTAAGTCAGAACCACTGCAGAATGTGACTCTTTTGTAGGTCTAGAGCTAACTCGTTCACCACCTGTTCCTCTATATTTTTTCTTGTGGCAAATATACACACATAGACACACATATGCATGTATTTTTAAGACTATTTTTAAGCAGTATTGGGTTCACAGCAATATTAAAGAGGAATGTAGAGATTTCCCATATATCCCCTCCCCTCACACATGACATAGACTCCCCTATTATCAACATCCCCCACCTCAGAGGTACATCTGTTCTAACTGATGAACTTACACTGACAGATTATAATCACCCAAAGTCCATAGTTTACATTAGGGTTCACTCTTGGTGTTGTACGTTCTGTGGGTTTGGAAAAACGTATAATGACATGCACCTATCATTTTAGTATCACACACAGCATTTTCTCTGTCCTGAAAATCCTCTGTGCTCCATAGCCATCCTCCCCAACCCTTGGAAACCCCTGATACTTTTACTGTCCTCCATGGTTTTGCCTTTTCAGAATGCCATATCGTTGGAATTTTACAGAATGTAGCCTTTTCAGATTGGCTTCTTTCACTTAGTAATACACATTTGAGTTTTCTCCCTGTTTTTTCATGGCTTGATAGCGAATTTCCTTTTAGTTCTGAAATACATTCCCATTACCTGTGTGTAGTATAGTTTATTTATCCATCCACCTACTGAAGGACATCTTGGTGGCTTCCAAGTTTTGGCAGTTATGAATAAACTGCTATAAACTCCCATGCACGGGTTTTGTGTGGACATAAGTTTAACTCCTTTGAGTAAATACCAAGGAACACAACTGCTGGACTATATGATAAGAGAATGTTTAGTTTTGTAAGAAACTGGCAAACTGTCTTCCAAAGTGGATGCATCATTTTGCATCCCCACCAGCGATGAATGAGAGCTCCTGTTGCTCCACATTCTGGCCAGCATTTGTCAGTGTTACAGATTTCGGCCATCCTGATAGGTGTGTAGTGGCATTTGCTTTGTGTGTGTGTGTTTTCCTGATAACATGTGATGCGGAGCATCTTTTTTTTTTTTTGATGTGGAGTCTTGCTCTGTCGCCCAGGCTGGGGTGCAGTGGCGTGATCTCGGCTCACTGCAACCTCTGCCTCCTGGGTTCAAGCGATTCTCCTGCCTCAGCCTCCCGAGTAGCTGGGACTACAGGCGTGAGCCACCAAGCCTGGCCAGAGCATCTTTTTATATGCTTATTTGTCATCTGTATATCTTCTTTGGTGAGATGTCTGTTAAGGTCTTTGGCCCATTTTTTATGGGCCAAAGAGGAATGTCTACATTCCTCTTTAATTTTGTTGTGAACCCAATACTGCTTGTTTGTTTTCTTATTCTTGAATATTAAAAGTTATTTGTGTATTTTGGATTATAGTCTAAGACTTTTGCAAATATTTCCTCCTAGTCTAAGACTTGTCTTCTCATTTTCTCAACACTGTATTTCACAGAGCAGATTTTCATTTTCATAAAGTCCAACTTACCATTTCTTTCATAAATCATGCCTTTGGTGTTATATCTTAAAAGTAATCGCTATCCCCAAGGTCATTTAGATTTTCTTCTGTGTTACCTTCTAGGACTTTTATAGTTTTCCATTTTATATTTAAGTCTATGACCATTTGAGTTAATTTCTGCGAAGGGTGTATGGTCTATGTTTAATTTTTTTTTTTGTCTGGCCTGTGGAAGTCCAGTTGTGCCAGCACCATTTGTTGAAAAGACTCTTTCTTCATTGTATTGCCTTTGCTCCTTTACCAAAGTAAGATGACTAGATATATGTGGGTCTATTTCTGGATTGTCTGTTCTGTTCCACTGATCTATTTGCCTGTTCTTTTGCCAATACCACACTGTCTTGATTACTGTAGTTTATAGTAAGTCTTGAAGTGTCAGTCCTCAAACTTTGTTATTCTCATTTAAAATTGTGATGGCTCTTCTGGATATTTTGTTTCTTCATATAAACTTTAGAATCAGTTTGTTAATAGCCTCAAAATAAGTTTCTTGGATTTTGATTGGGATTGCATTGAATGTATAGACCAAGTTGAAAATAATTGTTTTTTTTTAGACAGAGTCTCACTTTGTCACCCAGGCTGGAGTGCAGTGGCGTGATCACAGCTCACTGCAGCCTCGATCTTCTAGACTCAAGCAATCCTCCTGCATCCACCCAGCAAGTAGCTGGGACTACACGTGCACACCATCGTGCCTGGCTAAGTTTTGTAATTTTTGTAGAGACAGGGTTTTGCCACATTGCCCAGGCTAGTCTCAAACTCCTGAGCTCAAGAGATCTGCCTGTCTCAGTGTCCCAAAGTGCTGGGATTACAGGTGTGAGTCACTGCTCCTGGTCGGAACCAACATCTTAATAGTATTAGTTTTCCTATCCATGTATATGGAATATCAGTCCATTTATGTAGTTCTTTGAGTCTGTTCAGAGTTTTATAGGTTTCCTCACATAGATTTCATACGTTGTTAGGTTTATAGCTAAATATTTTATTTGTGGAGGTGTTAATGTAATATTTACATTTGTATTGTGTTTTTAATTTTAAATTCCATTTGTTTGTTGCTAGAATACAGGAAAGCAATTGACTTTTATACATTAACCTGGTACACTGCAACCTTGCTATAATCACTTCATAGTTTTAGTAGTTTGTTTTTTGCCAATTCTTTCGGATGTTCTACGTAGATGATCATGACATCTATGAACAAGAGTTTATTTCTTCCTTCCCAACGTGTTTAACTTTTATTTCCTTTTCTTGTCTTATTGCATTAGTAATTTCAAGTACCATTTTGAAAAGGAGTTGTGAGAGGCAACATCCTTGCTTTCTTTCTGATCTTAGGGGGAAAGCTTTTTCTCACCATAAAGCATGATGTAGCTGTAGGTTTTCTGTAGATATTCTTCATCATGCTGAAGAAGTTCTCCTTTGTTCCTGGTTCACTGAGAATTTTTATTGTGGATGAGTGTGGATTTTGTCAAATGCTCTTCCTGCATCTATTGATATAATCACTGATTTTTTTTTCTTTTTAAGCTTTTTGATATGATGGATTAATTGATTTTCAATGTTGAACAGGTCTGGAAATAGCTGGGATAAATCCCAGTTGGTCCTGGTGTAGAATTCTTTTATACATTGTTGGATTTGATTTGCTAATTTTTTTGAGGATTTTTGCATCTATGTTCATCAGAAATATTGGTTATAGTTTTCTTGTAATGTCTTTGTCTGGCTTCGGTATTAGAGTAATGCTAGCCTCATAGAATGAGTTAGAAAGTATTCCCTCTGGGCGGGACATGGTGGCTCATCCTGTAATCCCAGCACTTTGGGAGGCCGAGGCGGGTGGATCACAAGGTCAAGAGATCGAGACAATCCTGACCAACATGGTGAAACCCCATCCCTACTAAAACTACAAAAATTAGCCGAGTGTGGTGGCGCATGCCTGTAGTCCCAGCTACTCAGGAGGCTGAGGCAGGAGAATCACTTGAACCTGGGAGGCAGAGGTTGCAGTGAGCCAAGATCACGCCACTGCACTCCAGCTGGCAACAGAGTGAGACTCCATCTCAAAAAAAACAACAAACAAAAAAAAACTATTCCCTCTGCTTCTATTCTGTGAAAGAGATTGTAAAGAACTGATATCATATTTTCCTTATATGTTTGTGGATTTCACTAGTGAACCCATCTGGGCCTGTGATTTCTGTTTTGGAAGCTGATTCTTGTTTCAATTTCTTTAATAGATATAGACTTACTCAAAATGTCCATTTCTTCTTGTTTCAGTTTTGGCCACTTGTGTATTTCAAGGAATTAATCCATTTCCTCTAAGTTATCACATTTGTGAGTATAGAGTTGTTCATAGTTTTTTTTGTTATCCTTTTAACGTCCTTGGGTATGTAGTAATGACCCCTCTTTCATTTCTGATATTTTTTTTTCCATTTTTTTAGAGACAGAATCTCACTATGTTGCCCAGGCTGGCCTTGAACTCCTGGCCTCAAGTGATTCTCCTCCCTCAGCCTCCCAAGTAACTAGGATTACAGGCATGTGCCACTGCACCCAGCTTCTTGCAACACTTTAAATATTTCACTCCATTCTCTTCTGACTTGCATGCTTTCTGGGGAGAAGCAGGATGCAATTATTATTTTTTATTCCTTTATAAGTGATGTGTTCTTTTCCTCTGGCTTATTTCAGGATTTTATCCTTTTTTTCTGTAATTTCTTTATTTTTAGAGACAAGGTCTTACTCTGTCACCCAGGCTGGAGTGTAATGGCGTGATTACAGCTCACTGTAGCCTTGAACTCCTGGTCTTCAGCAGCAGGATTTTTTATTTATCTTTGGTTTTCTGTAGTTTGAAAATGATATGCCTAGGTGTGGGTGTTTTGGCATTTATCGTGCTAAGTGTTCTCTGAGCTTCCTGGATTTGTGGTTTGGTGTCTGATGTTAATAGGGGGAAATTCTCAGTCATTATTGTTTCAAGTATTTCTTCTGTTCCCCTTTCTTCTTCTTCTGGTATTCCCATTACATGCATGTTACTCCTTTGCAGTTGTCCCATAGATTTTGGATATTCTATTTAGTTTTTTTCAATCTTCGTTTTCTTTCCTTTTCAGTTTTCAAAGTTTCTACTGATATATCTTCAAGCTCAGAGATTCTTTCCTCAGCCATGTCCAGTCTACTAGTAATCCTATGAAAGGCATTCTTCATTTCCGTTAAGCATTACTTTTCTGTTCCTTTTTAGAATTTCCATCTCTCTGCTTACATTGCCCATCTGTTTTTGCAAGCTGTCTACTTTACCCAGTAGAGCCCTTAGCACATTAATCATAGTTGTTTTAAATTCCTGATCTGATAATTCCAACATCATTGCCATGCCTGGTACTGATGCTTGCTCTGTGGTGTGTTTTTTGTTTTTCTGTTTTTGTTTGTTGCCTTTTAGTATGCCTTGTAATTTTTTCCTGATAGCTGGACACAATGTGTTGGGTCAAAAGAAATGCTGTAAATAGTCCTTTTGTAATGTGGTGGGGTAAGGTATAGGTGCAGGGGCAGCATGCTATAGTGCTATAATTAGATCTCAGTCTTAGTGGTCCTATGACTCACTCTGGGCTGTGAACTTCACAAGTGTTTCTCAGTTTTTTCCCTCCCCTCTTAGGTGGTACAGGATGACTAGAGTGGGCTGGAATTGGGTATTTCCCTTATTCCACATGAAATGCTAAAACTGACTGGAATTGGGTATTCCCCACCCCCATCTGTTAGGCTTTCATAATACCCCAGCAGATTAGGTTCTGGTCAACTAGTTTCTCCTGATAGCAAACATTGGTATTAAGAACAAAGTGCCCTGGCATATTTCAACATGGTTCATTTTCCCGCCCCTTTGCCAAAAGCACAAGGCGATTTTTCTCTGGAACCTGTTCAAGCTCTTGGAGAGAAATTTCACAATATTGTAAAATATTGTAAAATAGCCCTCACGCCCCCCCCACCCGGCCCATGACCAGGTCCTCCTGGAGCTTTTTTTTTTTTTTTTTTTTTTTTTTTTGGTAGAAAGAGAATTTCACCATGTTGCTCAGCCTAGTTTCAAACTCCTGGGCTCAAGCAATCCTCCCACCTCAGCCTCCCAAAGTGCTGACATTATGGGCATGAGCCACCGTGCCTGGCCCCTGGAGTTTTTAAAAGTCAGAGCTGTCCACACTATATCTCTAAGAATTCATCAATTACAGTTAAGGTTTTCCTACTGTGGCACTGGTTCCCATGGCAGTTTCTACTTGGGCGTGAGTCTTTGCTCCAGTAAGCTGTGTCTCCCTGTATTTTCCTATCTCTCCATTCTTGGGAACAACAATTTGCCCTGTGTCCTCCCCTCTCACAGACCAAGAAGACTTCTTGACTTTTCAGTCTGTTCAGGTTTTACTCGTTACTAGGATGAAACAGTGATTCCGAGCTCTTTACGTGAAAGAGAGGAACCAGGAGTCTACAAATGTGTATTTTTTAACTGTTAAGAAAAATTAATGGATACAAATTATGACAAAATTTTGATTAAGAAATGGACTTTCAGCCGGGCACAGTGGCTCACGCCTATAATCCCAGCACTTTGGGAGGCCAAGGCAGGCAGATCACCTGAGGTCAGGAGTTCAAGACCAGCCTGACCAACATGGAGAAACCCCATCTCTACTATAAATACAAAATTAGCTGGGCATGGTGGCACATGCCTGTAATCCCAGCTACTCAGGAGGCTGAGGCAGGAGAATAGATTGAACCCGGGAGGCGGAGGTTGTGGTGAGCCGAGATCGCGCCATTGCATGGGCAACAAGAGCGAAACTCCATCTCAAACAAAAAGAAGTGAACTTTCTTGTAGTTTGCATGAATGAATGAGGAAAATATACATAGTATGATAAGATCTTTATCACAGAGTCTGACCATATGCAAAATAAAAATTGAAAATTAACAAAGTGCTATGAATTTGAAAAATTCAATATTCTGCTGAGTTTAATTATTACTTTTTAATTTTGGAGTCTAAAATGTAAATCCAATAAGCTCCAAATGAATGAATCATAAAATCAACTGGGAGAACTAATTGAGGGTTTCCCCAAAAACCAATTTTATACTGTATGGGATTTTCCATTGGGGATTACTACAGCATTTTTATTAAAAGGTGATGGATTGAGTTATTACTATAAGGCCAAACCATACTACATTTTATTTGTTTGGAGTATGTATCTCGGAAGAATTATGAACATCTTTGGAGATTAAATGAGACATCTAAAAGTAGAATCCAGAAAAAAATAAAAACTTCAAAGGAGCAGAGAAACTGATGTTAAGCACGTGGGATGAACTGCTGAGGTTGAACACAAAACTTAGCCCTGAGTCTACAGGCCCCTGGATGAACTTGGGTGAATTACCCTCACTTCAAGAGCCTCAGTTTCTCAGCCAAAAAATACAAATCTATTGACCTCAAAAGGGCTATTATATAATACCTGGATTGAGTAAATAACTGCCCTACCTAAAGATACCCTCTCTGCTAGCTTGTCTCTCCATCTTCCTTCTAGGGTCCAGCTCATGCCCCACACTGGTGACTGCTGAGGGTCAGCAGGCCCATCCGTCTACCCACTGGGGACAGCATTCTGTCATCCACTGCCTGGCTCCAGCGTGCCAGTCACTTGCTCTGCAGCTTCTTCATCCTGACCTCAGGCTCCAGCTAGTCCTACATCCTCCCAGAATCCCTCAATATCTTCAGTGGGACTCTTAAGGGTCTCTAGTCCCCTGCACACCACCTGCAGGCTGGGGAGAGCCAGGAGCTGCCTCAGGCCCATCTGTCAGCCAGCTTCTCCCTCAGGGACACATCACAGCCGACATGCCAACCAGCGGATACCGCCATCCTCCCAGGGGATCCAGAGCGGGGCAGGACACGAACCCCTTTGCTTTTGTGTCCACTGATTTGCCATGGCTCCTCTCTCCAGCCATCAGCCCATAAAGGAGTGGTCAGGACACGTCTTACTGCCTGCTTCCCCTCTGTCTAGCTTCCCTCCTCTCTCACATGTTCCTCCTCCGCTGTCATTGGCTACTTCTCTCTGTCCCTGCTGCTTATTATAATCTAGTCCACCAGGACAGCTCTCAATGGATGCTAAAGAAATTCTCTCTCCACAAAGCTTGCCTTTCAAAACTAGTGCTTTTCTGCAGACCCGGAAGTCCTCCTCTAGAAGTCTAAGACTGAATCCTAGACTCGATTCTTTCTCCTTGTATTCCTGCTGCGACCGTCCTAATCCTCCCTCAAGGAAAACTAAACATTCCTGCTCAGAAAATGCAAATCTATACTTTAATATATTTCAAAGAACAAATACTTCTTCAGAATGCCACACCCCTCCCTGTGATAGTTTCTCTCTCCATCTCACATTTTCTCTCTCCTAATTAAAGAGGGTTTAAATTTCCCCTAAGAGGAATCATTTAAACTAAGAAGTTGGAAAGACGGGGCTAGAAAAATGGATTGTTGAGGACGAAGCAAGTCACTGCAGCTCCTTTTCCCTCACCTCATCAGCTACTGCCTGTAGGTCATGTGTATGTCCTAAGACAACTGGATTCAAACACTCAGCCTCCTTTCCTTTAAGTAAGATTTCAAAGGACATGCATCCCTTGCGACAGGAATTTCAGAACAGATTTTCAAACCTCTCACAGTTGTGGATAGCTCTTTTGCTACCCTAACGGCTCTTCACCACCCCTAAGAGTCTGCTCATTCTCAATCCCAATTCTATAAAATATTTTGTGAAATTCCTTATACAGACATTTTACTCCACTCCTTCTAGGGCACAGTGCTGCAGGCAGTGTAGAGATGAGTAAGTCAGGGATCCTGCACCCCAGAAAAGTCCAATTACCGAGGGAGAGGGAGAGGGGGAGGAGCAACTATATAGGAAGCTCTGAAACAATGGAAAACGTGACTGAGGTACAAAATGCTCCAGGAGCACTAACTGTGGAGTCTAAGGGGCACTTTTCACATGTGATTTCGTATCAGTGACCAAGTCATGTGTTGGAAAATTCCCTGAAAGCTATTTTACAGCCAGAGCAGACAGACTCCATGGGACTGAGTTCTCCAGATGGTTACTAATAAAACTACCTTGAACCGAACCATCATGGTCCAAGTCTGTTGGCTTCTGGTCAAGTGGAGGAAGCTGAAGAGCTAGCAAGACCCACAGCCTAAATGGCACTTCTCTATGCCAAGCTTCGTTAAAAGCTAGAGAGAGGACAGAAGCCAGGAACAGAACACAAGGGACAGCAAAGAAATCTCCTGCAGTTCTACTTGCAGTTCTAAGTTGCTAATTGAGAGTGGAGACGTGCTTTGGTAACCAGATAAGTGGAAGATAACGTTGCTATTGTACCGTGAAACTTGAGACCACTCTTTATCCCCAGGATTTTCATCCAGATGGAAGGCAGAGAGGGGTCTATAGAGAACAGTAACGGAAAGAACAACCAAGTGAAACAAGGAATGCTGGTAAAGGTTAATTATAAAAGGAAATAGGGAGAATACAGTCATACATCACTTAATGACGGAGAATGTTCTGAGAAGCATGTCATTATATGATTCCATTGTTGTCCAATCATAGGGTGTACTTACACAAACCGAGATAGTGCAGCCGAGGCACTCCAGGCTATGTGGTGTCGCCTATTGCTCCTAGGCTACAGATCTGCACAGCATGTTACTGTACTGGATACTGTAAGCAGCTGTAACACAATGGTATTTGTGTATTTAAATATACCTACACAGAAAGTACAGTTAAAAAAAATGGTATTATGAGACCACTGTTGTTTAAGTAGTTTGTTGCTGACCGAAATTTTACTCAGCACGTGACTATAATAAAAACTGGAGAGTACTGACATTACTAAATATCAGAGCCAGAATTAGTTGTCTGGCTAAAACTTGAGATAAATCTTTATGTTTTTTGGTTTGTTTGTTTTTGTTTGAGACAGAGTCTCGCTTTGTCACCCAGGCTGGAGCGCAGTGGCGTGATCTCAGCTCACTGCAACCTCCACGCCTGGCTAATTTTTTTGTATTTTTAATAGAGACAAGGTTTTGCCATGTTGGCTAGGCTAGCCTCGAACTCCTGGCCTCAAGGGATCTGCCCACCTCGGCCTCCCAAAGTTCTGGGATTATAGGTGTGAGCCACTGCACCCAGCAGAGATAAATGTTTAAAAGAAGGAGAGTCAAGAACTAGAAAAGTGGCTGGGCACAGTGGCTCATGCCTGTAATCCCAGCTACCCAGGAGGCTGAGGCAGGGAGAATTGCTTGAACCTGGGAGATGGTGGTTGCAGTGAGCCGAGATCATGCCATTACACTCCAGCCTGGGCGACAGAATGAGACTCTGTCTCAAAAAAACAAAAACAAATACAACAACAACAACAAAAAAACTAGAAAAGCCCTTTGGAGGGAAACTAGTAAATATAGTGGAAGAAATTAAGCAAACTTTAGAATAAGCAAGCAAATATTCATTGCAAAAATGTTGCTGGGAACTTGAAAATTAAAATAGATCCACTTAAATAAACATGTTAAGAGTCACTTATTTCACGTCATGTGCCGGTGCTGGCAAAGCTCTATCAGGGTGAGCAGGGTAGAGCTCTTGGCCTGGAATGTGGCTAAAGAATGCAGTACTTTACTCCATTGTACCATAATCTGACAGCAAGGAGTAACATGCTGAGGAAACCTGTTCAGCCCAAAATCTAGAAAAAAAAAGTGAGTCAAAGGACCAGGTGTGTGAGGTTAAGCCAGGCTTGTCCAGGGAAAGAGATACTGATTCTGGGTATTTTATGTTTCCCGTGAAAAATCAATAAACTGGTGTTCTGGGTTGATATGTGTATCTGATAACCCAGATAATCTGAAGCAAGAGTTAATAAAGCAAAATGCAAAACCACAAAAGAAAGTGGAGAAGTGGGATTTTATTGAAGAAGTATGCATGGCAGCCAGGCCAGTGATAATTCTTACCACATATTTTGAATAGAAAAAAATATGGGGAAAAAATTCGCGACCCAAATATAAAGCAGAAAGGATAAAATATAACTGGTGAATTTGGACATTAACAGAAGGAGGCAGGACAAAATTTAAGTTGCTTGATGTCCACTTTCTGTGTGTTAGTTCTACATGGTTCATAGGAGCAAGGGATGGAGATTGGATGGATGGAAACCGTCTGATATAAGGACTAGACTCAGAAAACATTTTGTGACTCTACCATCGGAGGAAGTGGGCATTATTTATACATAATTGCTTCTCGGTTTAATAAATTTATTTAGGGCAGAAAATTACAAGAACCAGATGTCAAGGGTCAAATCATCCCCTACACAAAATGATGGAGCTAGAAATGACGGGGCGGTTGGTGGCGGGGGTGGGGGAGGGGGCGCAAGGAAGATGTGCACGACCCAGGAAGACACGTCCTGGAAAAGGTCGTGGTAAGTGGAACAAAGTAGAACATCATAAAGGACAAGGTTATGAGGACAAATACGAAAATATTATCCCATGGGATAGAAAACTGAGAACAGTGAGAAGGATTTGAACAACCGTCAGGCAGTGCATGTCACCTGTCTAGACCTCAGTGTCACATCTATAAAATAAGGAAGTCAGATTAAATAATCTGAAATCAGATTCAGCCTGAAAATTTCATTACCAAATGATATTTAAGAACCAGAGGAACATAGAAGAATTAGGCCAAAACAACATTATCCATTGAAATGTCTCTTATGACAAATTACATTAAACCAATTTTTTTAAAAAAGAGCCTCTGCTCCAAAGTAGAATTTGAACAACAACAATTTTTTAAAAAATGGAGTAACATATGATCTTTGCACAGAAGACTTTTTGGAATTGCTTCTATGTGATCATGACGAAGAAGCTACAATGCAAAGATAGATTGATGAATGGAGGGGAGAGAAAGTGACACGCAAAGAACATAATTTGAGACTTTACATTTAAAATGAATTTATACTTAACATCTTTGACATTTTCATTGGTTTTAGTAGAAGAAATGCAAAATGGTCTCTTACACACTGAGAAAGTTGTGAGCACAATTTCAAAGCCCTTTACAAATATAGACTAGTTCATGGTTTCAAATTTCACTTTACAAATATAGCGTAGTTCATGGTTTTGTTATCAACTAACTAGATCAGTCAAGCACAGGTTCTTTGAGTTCCCAGTGCACTCAGCTCTTTCTTGAGTTTGAATACATGCTACGAAAGCAGAAGGTGACAGCCCAAGTCATAAGTGGATCTCTTATGACAATAGGGCAAAATTATAATCTTGAAATAATGATGGTAAAAATTTAGGAGGGCCAGATAGCTTCAAATGCAAAGGAACAAGTTAATATACAAGAAGAGCTTAAAGTTTTAGTGTATTTTAGGCCATTATTAATATGAATATTAAGACAAGTTTTTTCACGGTTTTAGCTATGCTCTTAGAAATCTCTCATGCATTCATCAAGACCACAGAGCAAGAGAGAATGCATTTCAAAACTGAAATAGATGGTCGTAATGCCATTGTCAAGCCTCCTACATATTTGAAAGGTCTAACACTTGTTTCTTGAGAATCTGTTCCAATTTTCTGACAGTTGACACTGCCATCCCCGTCCTGTCACCTTTGCCAAAGATCATCAATAAAAATGCAATGGAAGTTTTCATGTACTAAAAAGAGAGGTAGTCTATGCTACCATACTCCATTTGCTGTCATGATAACAGGCAGCTGCACCAAGAAGTAGCCTAAATGTTTAATGAAGCAGGAAAGTCATTCTTCAGCTGCAATGCAGGCCCACTAGACAGTCTGAAAAGATCACCTCCGTTTGTTTTAAACTGGGAATAGGTTGCTGAATATTTAATGCATGCCACAGTATTCAGCTCTGTGAGGGGCCAAGCAAGGGTCAGGTTATGGCTGCCTGCTGTTCCTGCAATTTCAGATTCCCTCTGGTTTGTTAAAGGTAGGAGATACCAAGGTTGAACCAGGACAGTCTTCAGCAGTACTCTTTGTAGCGCTGCATAAATGGAAATAAAAATGAGGAGTCATGTGCCTGTCCTGGAGAAGCATTGTTAAGAATTAGAAGCAATGTTTCAGGAAAAATGAGGAGTGGACCTAGCTTTTATTGCCATTATTCACAAAGGTAGGGAAGAATAATGGCAGTAGGAAAAAGAAGCAATCAATAAGTGCATTGTGATTGTGCTAGGAAAGAGATCTTAAAGTCCATTATTCACTTGTAGTATTAAATAAACTTGCTGAATCATTCTAATCCAAAAAGGAATAATTTTATAAACAATCTCCTCATAGCCAAATTTAATATTTAACAGATTTAGATTCTGCTGCAATAATATGGGTGAGAGTTGGGCAGTGATGGTAGCAGAAGTTCTACCAAGAGGTATCCGCTGCTTAAAAATGCATCAAGAATGACTCCAAGATTTTTGGCCAGAGCTTTTGAAACAATAGAGGCGCCATTCACTGAGAATGAAAAGCAATGAGAGAAGCAGTTTTAAGAAAATAAAAACTACTTTTACCACGTCAAATTTGAGATGTCCATTAGACAACCAAACCTAGATGTCTACTAGCCAGTTGGGTGAACTGAACTTTCATTCTGGGTGGAGTTATTTGGAATTCATCATAGTAGAGATGGAATTTAATCAAATAAAATCACCTGAGGAATGTAGATGGTAAACAGAAGAGTTCTGAAGACTAAGCCCTGAGATGTTCCAACATTTTAGGCACTCCAGCATTTAGTGGTCAGGAAGTTTAAAATGACCCACAAAAGAGATTGAGGAAGGGCCCCAATGTATGTAGGAAGACAAATAAGAGAGAAGAGTATAGAAAGGAATGACTAAAATGTTTTAATGAGAGAGTAACAATTGTGCCAAATGTTCTTGATGGGTTAAAAAAAAAAATGTATGCTGAGAATTGGCCACTGGACGCGGTAACATGGAAGTCATGGGTGACTTTGATAAGCATCTCTGAAAAGTAGCAGAGACAAAAGCCTGAATTCAGTGGAGTCAAGAGAGAATAAGAGGAAGGAGAGTGAAGAATGTGAAGTATAGAGAAATATTTCAAGGAATTGTGGCATAATGCAAGCAAGGAAATGGAGTAGTGACTGGTCTGGGAGATGGAGTATAAAAGATTTTTGGGCCAGGAGCAGTGGCTCATGCCTGTAATCCCAGCACTTTGGGAGGCCAAGGTGGGTGGATCACGAGGTCAGGAGTTCAAGACCAGCCTGGCCAATATGGTGAAACCCCATCTCTACTAAAAATAGAAAAAAAAAAAAAAATAGCCAGGCGTGGTGGTAGGCACCTGTGGTCCCAGCTACTCTGGGGGCTGAGGCAGAAGAATTGCTTGAACCCAGGAGGCAGAGGTTGCAGTGAACCAAGACTGCACTACTGCACTCCAGCCTGGGCAATAGTAGGAAACTCTGTCTCAAAAAAAAAAAAAAAAAAGAAAGAAAAGAAAAGAAAAAAAAGGATTTTTGTTGTTCTGTTCTGTTTTGAATGGGAGATATTGAACTGTGTATACAATGCTGGTGGGAATAAGCCAGAGAGAGAAAATAATCCAGAGAGAGCAAATGATGACAATGAACAATGAGAGTGTGATGTCCTTGATTAGGCAGAAGAGGATGGAATCTGTGCACAAATGGAGGGGTAGTCCTTGAGCAGGAGCTTGGACAGTTCATCCACTGTAACAGGAGGGGAGTAAGGCATAGGTACACAGGAGATTACTCAATTTTTTTTTTTTCTTTTTGGAGGCAGAGTCTCACTCTGTTGGCTAGGCTGGAGTGCAGTGGTGTGATCTCAGCTCACTGCAACTTCTGCCTCCCGGGTTCAAGCGATTCTTCTGCCTCAGCCTCCCAAGTAGCTGGGACTACAGGCACCCACCACCACACCCGGCTAATTTTTGTATTTTTAGTAGAGACGGGGTTTTACCATGTTGGCTAGGCTGGTCTTGAACTCTCGACCTCAAGTGATCCACCCGCCTCAGCCTCCGAAAGCGCTGGGATTATAGGCGTGAGCCACAGCACTTGGCCGAGATTACTAGATTAATGATGGTATGTCAAAGTTGTCTTTGAATGGCTTCTATTTTATAACGTTATTTATATTTTTCAGGAAGTAGATTATATCTAGAGTACTTTTGGCTGGAAAAAGCAAAATACCCAATAAAACATGGCTTAAATAATCAGTATCATTACAAGTAGTTGTGAGGTAGACAATCCAGGTTTTGTTCAGTAGCTCAGGGACAACTCCAAGGTTTCAGCCTTTTTCCAGATTCCCATTTCAGCCTTCAGGGTATTGACTTGGTTCTTTTAACTTGTCCCTTCATGGTTGCAAGATGGCTACTGCAGTCATAATAGTGTCTGATAGAAGTTGAGTGGCAGAGCCCTCAGAAATGATGCTGCATATCTGCAACTATCTGATCTTTGACAAACCTGACAAAAACAAGAAATGGGGAAAGGATTCCCTATTTAATAAATGGTGCTGGGAAAACTGGCTAGCCATATGTAGAAAGCTGAAACTGGATCCCTTCCTTACACCTTATACAAAAATTAATTCAAGATGGATTAAAGACTTATATGTTAGACCTAAAACCATTAAAATCCTACAAGAAAACCTAGGCAATACCATTCAGGACATAGGCGTGGGCAAGGACTTCATGTCTAAAACACCAAAAGCAATGGCAACAAAAGTCAAAATTGACAAATGGGATCTAATTAAACTAAAGAGCTTCTGCACAGCAAAAGAAACTACCATCAGAGTGAACAGGCAACCTACAGAATGGGAGAAAATTTTTGCAACCTACTCATTTGACAAAGGGCTAATATCCAGAATCTACAATGAACTCAAACAAATTTACAAGAAAAAAACAAACAACCCCATCAAAAAGTGGGCAAAGGACATGAACAGACACTTCTCAAAAGAAGACATTTATGCAGCCAAAAAACACATGAAGAAATGCTCATCATCACTAGCCATCACAGAAATGCAAATCAAAACCACAGTGAGATACCATCTCACACTAGTTAGAATGGCCATCATTCAAAAGTCAGGAAACAACAGGTGCTGGAGAGGATGTGGAGAAATAGGAACACTTTTACACTGTTGGTGGGACTGTAAACTAATTCAACCATTGTGGAAGTCAGTGTGGCGATTCCTCAGGGATCTCGAACTAGAAATACCATTTGACCCAGCCATCCCATTACTGGGTATATACCCAAAGGACTATAAATCATGCTGCTATAAAGACACATGCACACGTATGTTTATTGTGGCACTATTCACAATAGCAAAGAGTTGGAACCAACCCAAATGTCCAACAACAATAGACTGGATTAAGAAAATGTGGCACATATACACCATGGAATACTATGCAGCCATAAAAAATGATGAGTTCATGTCCTTTGTAGGGACATGGATGAAACTGGAAACCATCATTCTCAGTAAACTATCGCAAGGACAAAAAATCAAACACCACATGTTCTCACTCATAGGTGGGAATTGAACAATAACTCATGGACACAGGAAGGGGAACATCACACTCCGGGGACTGTTGTGGGGTGGGGGAAGTGGGGAGGGGGGAGGGACAGCATTAGGAGATATACCTAATGCTAAATGACGAGTTAATGGGTGCAGGAAATCAACATGGCACATGGATACATATGTAACAAACCTGCACATTGTGCACATGTACCCTAAAACCTAAAGTATAATTAAAAAAAAAAAAAAAAAAACCGAAAATCAAGAAGAAAAAAAAAAAAAGAAGTTGAGTGGCAGAGATTAATGTTAGGGTTCTTAAGAGAAAAAGAACCACTAGGATATGGAGATACACACACACACACACCTCTCTTTTTTTTTTTTTTTTTTTGTGAGACAGAGGCTTGCTTTGTTACACAAGCTGGAGTGCAGTGGTGCGATCTCAGCTCACTGCAACCTCTGCCTCCCGGGTTCAAGCGATTCTTCTGCCTCTGCTTCCCAAGTAGCTGGGATTACAGGAGCATGCGCCGATGCCCAGCTAATTTTGTATTTTTAGTAGAGACAGGGTTTCGCCATGTTGCCCAGTCTGGTCATGAACTCCTGAGCTCAGGTGATCTGCCTGCCTCAGCCTCCCAAAGTGCTGGGATTACAGGCATGAGCCACCATGCTTAGACTATATATCTTCATATATATGTATACATTAAGAAATTTATTGGCCGGGCATGGTGGCTCACGCCTGTAATCCCAGCACTTTGGGAGGCCGAGGCGGGCAGATCAGGAGATCGAGACCATCCTGGCTAACGCAGTGAAATCCCGTCTCTACTAAAAATACAAAAAATCAGCCAGGCATGGTAGCGGGCGCCTGTAGTCCCAGCTACTCAGGAGGCTGAGGCAGGAGAATGGTGGGAACCCAAGAGGCAGAGCTTGCAGTGAGCCAAGATTGCGCCACTGCACTCCAGCCTGGGTGACAGAGCGAGACTCCGTCTCAAAAAAAAAAAAAAAAAAAAAAAAAAAAAAAACTTATTATAGGGAATTGTCTTGAACAACTATAGAGGCTGAGAAGTTCCATGTCTGCCATCTGCAATTTAGAAACCCAGAGAGCCTGTGGTGTATGTCAGACCCAAATACAGAGGCCTGAGAACCAGAGGAGCCAATATGTAGATTCTAGTCCAGGCCGGAAGCCTGAGAACTAGGAATGTCAAGGGCAAGAGAAGATGGATGGTCCTGGCTAACCAGTCAGGCAGGAAGAGGGGGATTCCTCCTTCCTCTGCCTTTTGTTCTTTTCAGGCCCTCAATGGAGTGGATGATGTGTACCCACAATGAGGAGGTCAGCCTACTTTACTAAGTCCATTGATTCAAAGGCTAATCTTGTCCAGAAGTACTTTCACAGACACACCAGAAATAATGTTTAATCTGGGCACTCCATGTCTAGCCAAGTTGACACACAAAGTTAACCATCACAATGAGGAGCAGTGACATTGCTTTTCATGCGTGTCTCATTTCCTGGCAAGCAATTTTCCCATTCAGCAGACTTCCCCTTAGCCCCAGGCAGGGATTCTATCACATGCTTAGGTTCTTGATGGAAGGTAGGCTGTCAAAGGGAGCATCTAAGTTCTTCAACACCTTAGCGGGAGGCAAACTCTACCACAAGGAAAGGATGTAGATGGACCTTTGGGATGGCTGTCAGCAGTGCCATTCTCAAAGGTAGAGATGCTGATTAATCGTAGACAGAACTAATGACTTTAAAATTTTAAGAATAACTACTAAAAACAGAAAGAAAATAAATAACCTCCTTATTTTAAAGTGAAGGGAAATTAAGAAAACAGATTCAGGCCGGGCGCGGTGGCTCACGCTTGTAATCCCAGCACTTTGGGAGGCCGAGGCAGGCGGATCATGAGGTCAGGAGATCGAGACCACAGTGAAACCCCGTCTCTACTAAAAATACAAAAAAAAAAAAAAATTAGCCGGGCGTGGTGGCGGGCGCCTGTAGTCCCAGCTACTCGGAGAGGCTGAGGCAGGAGAATGACGTGAACCCGGGAGGCGGAGCTTGCAGGGGCCGGGAGTGCCCCACTTCACCCCCACCCGGGGGAAAGAGGGAGACCCCCCCTTTCAAAAAAAAAAAAAAAAAAAAGAAAACAGATTCAGAGAGGGGAATGACCTGTCCAATCTCAAGCAATTAAGAAAAAGTGAGAACAAGAACTCACAGATATGAATGCCTTATTTAGTACTCTTTCCACCAAAGTAGCTGGTCGTTTATTTTTCACAGAGTTACACCCCCATGGTTTTATTTACTAGTATAGTCTTCGTGTTACACACACACAGAGAGAGAGAGAGACCAATTTCCTGACTCATTATCATAAGGTGTTTATTTTATTTTTCAGGAGAATTGATAAAGATGCATTGTTCCGTCAGTAGTCCCTCCTGTCTTCCTTGGACTCAAACCATCATTCACAATACTCAACCAGGAGTAACGGAACAGTCAGTGGCCAGGCACTGGAGAAAGATGATAGGCCCACAGGTTCTATGACCTTGGTATTGGCTTTACCAGTCATCAAATGACCACCACCCATCTTGTTCTCCAGGCTTATCTCAGAGTCACTATTCAACTGCCATTTATTCTTTTTTTCATCATGGTTTTTTTCTTTTCATTGTGGTAAAATATATATAACCTAAAATTTACCACTATAACCATTTTAAGTGTACAATTCAGTGGCATTAAGTACTTTCACAATGTTGTATAACCATCACTACTGTCTATCTCCAGAGCCTTTTCATCAACCCAAACGAACTCTGTAGTCATTACAAATAACTCCTATTCCCTCCTCGCCGTCCACCTCTGCTAACCACTATTTTATTTTCTGTCTCTATGCATTTGCCCTACCTCATATAAGTGGCATCACACAATATTTGTCCTTTTGTGTCTGGTTTATTTCACTCATAATGTTTTCAAGATGCATCCATATTACTGTTGTATGTATCAGCAGTTTCATTCCTTTTTATGGCTGAATATTCCACTGTATGGATAGACCACATTTGATTAGCCACTCATCTCTCAAAGGGCACTTGGGCTATTCCCTTTGTTTTGCCATTCATTCTTCATATTGCCAAGACTAGAGAATTTGTCTTCCCTTTCTTTATTCTTAACATCCAGCCCCTATTTGTCCCTGGCTTGTTTCCCTACAAGGCTCTTTACTGACCTTCCTATCTGCAAACTACCCCTTGGCTTCTTTAATCATTCCCATTCCCTCACTCTCAGATATAGGACTCTCCTTTCTTACATGATTTTGAACACCTCATCTTCCAACTCAAAAGATACCTCTCAGTTGCTTCTCAACCCACACGTCTAAGAACAAACAGTGACAAACTTCCCTACCCCTTGCCCTAACTCAACTGATTTCAGTCTATACGCTCATTCATGAAAACCAAATAGTTAGCCAATATTCCCATATAACTTATCCACTCTCATAAAATAGATCTTTCTACCCAGTTAAAATCTCTGCTGCTGTTTTTCCAGTCATCTTCTCAAACGTTTCTAAAACATTTAGTTGCATGTTTGTAAGTGATTTTCCTTAGAAGCCTATGACAAGTCCCAGTTGACACCAACTTTATCAATCCTTTGGTCTTTGTAGATGTGTCTGCCTCTGTGTGGAAATCTGATCAATGGAGACAAATGAGGATGACTGTAAATGACCATATAGTGGTTCTGCAATAAGAACTGGGACTAACAGTATAGTAATCATGTGTATATATTATGATGTTTTGACATCTTGGGGGCTTTGCTGGCCAGAGAGAAACTGCCTTTTCCCAGGGCTAATTCGTGGAGACAACAAGTTGCCTGCAAGCATTTCTTTCATATGCAAACAAATCAGTCCCGAGTTCATATCCCCAGCCACCCCTACTTTATCTGACCCTCACACACAAAACCAATAATTATCTTGTCTTAAATCAATCCAGAGCCAGGTACCAGACAACCAGAAACCACCCAGCTCCCACCAACATTGTTCAAACTAGCTAATCCCAAGCTGTTGCCCATGCCCTGCCTTGCCTTTCTCAAGGAAAACACAATAAAGGCTCTACTTTCCTTTTACTTTTTCTGCCTCCTGACCAAACCTAGTGCTTACCATGTGGCTCTGTGTGGCATGCCATGCTCCCACTCTCTTGGGAACTGTAAATAATACATTCTTTTTTCAGTGGCATTAGCCTATGTGGTCAATCACCTCCATAAATTAAAAATTCTTTAGGTACCGTGGAGATAAAGGGCCAGTCAAAACCACCAGTAGTGCCCATACATTCTGAAGGAGTGAGAGTGGTACAAAGGTTCTTCTGTCCATTCATCCTACTTAAACAGAATCCAAAGCCATGCCGTGCAGAAGAGAGTTAATGTTCAAAGTCCTGCTTACAAGGTTCGCTCTTGGCTGGTGTCTTGGGAACCAAGATTTTGGGAAGATTTCCATCACTAACCGATAAGTGTGGCTCACTGCATCTAAACTATTTGCCCACACAGTGTGGTTTACGATGAACAATACTTTCCTTGCAGGAATCTGGAACTTGGGTATAATGCCAGGCAGAGGGTGCTTACATGATCAGCCCCCAGTAAGAACCTTGGACACTAGGTCTCTAATGTTTGTAATGTTTCACATGTGTTGTTACAACTCATGGCTGGGGGAATTAAGGGAATCATGTGTGACTACCCTGGCAGAGGACCCTTGGAAGTTTGTGCCTGGTCTACATGGACTTTGTCCCATGCACTTTTTCCCTCTGCTGTGCTTGGTGTCCTTTCACTGTAATAAATCATAGCCATGAGTACCAGTATATGCTGTGTCCTGTGAGTCACAGTAGCCATTCTTCCAGTTCAGATGTTGTAATCATTCTTTACTTTTCTAATCAAAGCAAATCTGGTCTACATCCATCATTCACCAAGGCTGATTTATACATACTGTCATCATTTTCAAGTTTCCTTCCCCTCCCTAAAATTATGGAAGCATCCTGCAAGAAGCTTTCAGTCTGTGGTTGCTGCTTTTTCACTATTGTTTATTTTCCCATGGCTCAGGCACTGGGCAATGGTGCTTCTCACAGTGGGCCTTCCAGCTGTCCACTGGCTGACATACAGACATCCCACTTTACCCTCTCCTATGCCCTGTACCAAAGTCCAGACAACTCCAGGGTAATGTAGTTTCTAGAGATTCCATCTCAGCCCCTTCATTTCTTGAAGAATACAGGCTTGCTCCCTCCCTCTTTCAGACAATCAGTTTAAAATCTTCTTCCTCAGAATTTGGCCCAAAGTCACTGATAATTTCTTCCAGGGGCTAGAGATCCAAGAGCTCAAGAGCAAATATCTAATTCTCAATATATGGAGGTGAGGGTGTGTGTGTGTGTGTGTGTATGTTAAGGAAGTAGGGGAAGAAGGAGAAAGGATGGGTAGGACTTAACTATTCTTTGAATCTTCTACAACAGTATGAATAAAACATAAAAAATAGTATCTCAACAGGTTGTCCTGCTACAAAAATAGTAAAGTTAACTGTTTTTTAAGGAACATTCTGACCAAAGTCATCTACTTCCTAGTAACAGTCAGAAACTTTTTTTCAATATTATCTCTCTGCTATTAACAGCAATTCACTCTTACTCAATAATCTCCACAGGGCATCTCCAGTCTATTTGTTGTTTAGAACATCCACAAACAACAACTTCCAACAAATTATGACTCACAAAAGAGATTTCTAACTGAAACAACTGTTGGCAATAGAGGCATTAAGATAATTCCACAAGATTGAGAATCACAGATCACAACCACAGAAACCTATTTGACTTAGGCACCCCAACTGCTGTTGAAAGACTGGGCAAAAGAATGCATATTCCCCTGCATCAATTCTGAAAAACCAAGACGTGGTAACCCTGTCACTTGACACAGAATTTCAAACCCTCTGGATCCATGCCCTGAAGCCCCTTGTAAGGCCTCCTAATACTACTAACATTTCGTTCTCTCAGTCTGCACCCAAAGTGATTGCATTTGTGCCAAAGTTTTCTCCGCAGAGAGCACTGCTAAGGCTTCCAGAATAGTATTAAATATAAGGTACAAGTCTCTGATGAAAGGAACCAGTGCTTCTTGAATAAATGACTGATCATAGGGCAGCAGAAGTACAAGATAAGCCTGGAACATCTCTCAGTGCCTGAAAGAAAGTGCTCAAAACATAAATAAATGCATAAAAAGTTTAAAAGATGAGGCACGTCAAAGGGAAACAAGAGTGAGCCTGAAAGAGCTCCCAGTGGGCAAAGCTGGAACAATTTGAGCAATGAAGTAGAGTATTGGATTGGAATCCAAAGCATAACATAAATATCCACGAGTCCATACTGATGTAAATAAATTATGAAGAAATAAATGTAGGAGAAGAGACAGGTCCTCCTTACAAAGAACCGCAAATAATGTATGTAGCTCTCTACCCTCGAGTAGGTAGAACTTAATCCCCTTCCCCACTTGAGTTAGTAACTTGCTTGCAAAGGACAGACTGTGGCAAATGGGAACGGTAACAGCAATTTGGCAGTGAAAAAACCTAGCAAATATCACCTTGACCAGGTGATCAAGGTTAGTATCACCAGTGATAATTCATATTCATCATACATTTTCCTCCGTATAATGTGATGAGAATGGCACTTTACCTCTGTAGTATTCATCTCCCAAACCGCTACCCTATGAGAAAACATCTGAGAAGCCAAACTGAGGGGCATCTACAAACTACTTGACCAATACTCTTCAAAATTGTCAAGTTCATGAAAAACTGTCACAGATGAGAGGAGACTAAAGAGACACTAACACTACTTGCAACATGTCATCCTGGATAGGACCTTGGAAGAGAAAAAGTACAGTAGTGGGAAAGCTCATGAAATATGAATAAAATCTCTAGTTGAATTAATAGTATTCCAGTGTTGTTTTCTTAGTTTTGACAAATGTATCAATACCATATAAGATGTTCACATCAGGGGAAGCTGATGAAGAATATATAGGAACTCCTTCTACTATATTTGCAATTTTCCATACATCTAAAATTATTCCAAAATAACTTTAAATATACACACATATACAGATAATAAATACATATATATGTATATATATATACACATATATATGTGTGTATATATATATATATACACACATATATATGTGTATATATATATACACACACATATATATGCAATGGATACTTAAGCAAATAGAAGTGTCCTATTTTATTGATGTTTCTATTTTATTTATCCTGAATTTGCTTTGCCTGGAACCTGAAAGCTGATTCATTAAAAATCAATCAGGATAAATGGATTTGGAAGAAAGCCGTCTACACATGAACTAAAATGAGTATTAGAGAAACACTTTCAACCCCATGAGTAGAGCTTATGATGCCTGGAACAGCATTTGCCAACGATGAGTGAATAAGAGCTACAGGTCAGCATCAAGAAGGCTTCATCTCCGCCTTTTGTAATTAACACTTTGCTTCAGTGCCATAATTCAGCATAAAAGAAACCACACAGGAACCCACAGCGTCTGCCATTAGGAATTGCTATCGAATGTGTTGTCTGCAGCTATTAATACTTCTCTGTTGTGATCTTTGGTAATTACTTCTCTGTACTCCAGCACTGCCTTCATTTTTCACTCCAGTTCTTTCTTTTTAAAAACAATTAATTAATTTATTTTTCCATAAGTTATTGGGGTACAGGTATTTTAGTTATATAAGTAAGTTCTTTAGTGGCGATTTGTGAGATTTTGGTGCACCTATCACCCGAACAGTATACACCGCACCATATTTATAATATTTTATCCCTCGTCCCCCCACACTCTTCCCTCCCAAGTCCCAAAAGTCCACTGTATCATTTTTATGCCTCTGTATTCACATAAGTTAGCTCCCACATATCAGTGAGAATATACAATGTTTGGTTTTCCATTCCTGAGTTACTTCACTTAGAATAACAGTCTCCAATTTCATCCAGGTCACTGTAAATGCTGTTAATCCATTCCTTTTTATGGCTGAATAGTATTCCATCATATATCTATATCTATATCTATATCTATATCTATATCTATATCTATATCTATCTCAGTTTCTTTATCCACTCATTGACAGGCATTTGGGCTGGTTATATGATTTTGCAATTGTGAATTGTGCTGCCAATAAACATGTGTGCAAGTATCTTTTTCGAATAATGACTTCTTTTCCTCTGGGTAGATACCCACTAGTGAGATTGCTGGATCAAATGGTAGTTCTACTCTTAGCTCTTTAAGGAATCTCCACACTGTCTTCCATAGCAGCTGTACTAGTTTACATTCCCACCATCAGCGTGGAAGTGTTCCCTGATCACCGCATCCATGCCAACATCTACTATGGCCATTCTTGCAGGAGTAAGGTGGTATCACATTGCAGTTTTGATTTGCACCTCCGTGATCATTTGTGATGCTGAGCATTTGTTCATATGTTTGTTGGCCATTTGTATATCTTCTTTTGAAAATTATCTATTCATGTCCTTAGCCCACTTTTTGATGGGATTTTTTTCTGATTTGTTGGAGTTCGTTGTAGATTCTGGATATTAGTCCTCTGTCAGATGTATAGATTGTGAAGATTTTCTCGACTCCATGGGCTGTTTACTCTGCTGACAGTTCCTTTTGTCATGCAAAAGCTCTTTAGTTTAATTAGGTCCCCAGCTACTTATCTTTGTTTTTACTGCATTTACTTTTAGGTTCTTGGTCATGAAATCCTTGCCTAAACCAATGTCTAGAAGGGTTTTTCCAATGTTATCTTCTAGAATTTTTATAGTTTCAGGTCTTAGGTTTAAGTCCTTAATCCATCGAGTTGATTTTTATATAAGGTGAGAGATGAGGATCCAGTTTCATTCTCCTACATGTGGCTAGCCAATTATCCCAGCACCATCTGTTGAAAAGGGTGTCCCTTCCCTGGTTTATGTTTTTGTTTGCTTTGTCGAAGATCACTTGGCTGTAAGTATTTGGGTTTATTTCTGGGTTCTCTATTCTGTTCCGTTGGTCTATGTGCCTATTTCTATATCAGTACCACGCTGTTTTGGTGACTGTGGCCTTATAATATCGTTTGAAATCAGGTAGTGTGATGCCTCCAGATTTGTTCTTTTTGCTTAGTCTTGCTTTGACTATGCAGGCTCTTTTTTGGTTCCATATGAATTTTAGAATTGTCTTTTCTAACTCTGTGAAGAATGATGGTGTTTCGATGGGGATTCCATTGAATTTGTAGATTGCTTTTGGCAGTGTGGTCATTTTCACATTGATTCTACCCATCCATGAGCATGGGATGTGTTTCCATTTGTTTGTGTCATCTATGATTTCTTTCAGCAGTGTTTTGTAGTTTTCCTTGTAGAGGTCTTTCAACTCCTTTGTTAGGTATATTCCTAAGTATGTTATTGCTTTTGTTTGTTTGTTTTTGCAGCTACTGTAAAAGGGGTTGAGTTATTGATTTGATTCTCTGCTTGGTTGCTATTGGTGGATAGAAGAGCTACTGATTTATGTACATTAATCTTGTATCTGGAAACTTTGCTGAATTCTTTTATCAGTTGTAGGAGCATCTGGAGGAGTCCTTAGGGTTTTCAAGGTAAATGATCATATTGTCCGCAAACAGGGACAGTTTGACTTCCTCATTACTGCTTTGGATATCCTTTATTTCTTTCTCTTGTCTGATTTCTCTAGCTAGGACTTCCAGTACTATATTGAAGAAGAGTGGTGAAAGTAGGCATCCTTGTCTTGTTCCTGTTCTCAGAGGGAATGCTTTCAACTTTTCCCCATTCAGTATTATGTTGGCTGTGGGTTTGTCATAGCTTTTGTTACATTAAGGTATGTCCCTTATATGCCAATTTCGCTGAGGGTTTTAATCATAAAGGATGCTAGATTTTGTCAAATGCCTTTTCTGCATCTATTGAGATGATCATGTGATGTTTGTTTCTAATTCTGTTTATATGGTGTATCATATTGATTGACTTGTGTATGTTAAACCATCCCTGCATCCCTGTTATAAAACTCACTTGATCATGGTAGGTTATCTTTTTGATATGTTGTTGGATTCAGTTAGCTAGTATTTTGTTAAGGATTTTAGCATCTGAGTTCATCAAGGATATGGGTCTGTAGTTTTCTTTTTTGGTTGTGTCCTTTCTTGGTTTTGGTATTAGGGTGATGCTGGCTTCATAGAATGAATTAGGTAGGGTTCCTTCTTTCTCTGTCTTGTGGAATAGTGTCAAAAGGATTGGTACCAATTCTTCTTTGAATGTCTGGTAGAATTCTGCTGTGAATCCATCTGGTCCTGGACATTTTTTTGCTGGTAATTTTTAAATTATTGCTTCAATCTCACTGCTTGTTATTGGTCTGTTCAGGGTATCCAATTCTTCCTGATTTAAGCTAGGAGGTTGTATTTTCCCAGGAATTTATCCATTTCTTCTAGGTTTTCTAGTTGATGTGCATAAAGCTGTTCGTAGTAACCTTGAATGATCTTTTGTATTTCAGTGGTGTCAGTTGTAATATCTCCTGTTTTGTTTCTTAGTGAGGTTATTTGGATTTTCTCTCTTTTATTCTTGGTTAATCTTGCTAATGGTCTATCAATTTTATATTTTCAAATAACCAGCTTTTTGTTTTGTGTATCTTTTGTATTTTTTTGTTTCAATTTCATTCAATTTCATTTAGTTCTGCTCTAATCTTGGTTATTTCCTTTATTCTGCTGGGTTTGGGTTTGGTTTGTTCTTGTTTCTCTAGTTCTTTGAGATGCGACCTTAGATTGTGTCTTTGTGCTCTTTCAGACTTTTTGATGTAGGCATTTAGGGCTATGAACTTTCCTTTTAGCACCACCTTAGCTGTATCCCAGAGGTTTTGATAGGTTGTGTCACTATTGTCATTCGGTTTGAAGAATTTTTAAATTTCCATCTTGATTTTGTTTTTGACCCAATGATCATTCAGGAGCAGGTTATTTAATTTCCATGTAATGTGTGGTTTTGAAGATTCCTTTTGAGGTTTATTTCCAGTTTTATTCCACTGTGGTCTGAGAGAGTGCTTGATATAATTTCAGTTTTCTTAAAATTATTGAGGCTTGTTTTATGGTCTATCATCTGTTCTATCTTGGTGAAAGTTCCATGCACTGTTAAATAGAATGTGTATTCTGCAGTTGTTGGATGAAATGTTCTGTAAATATCTGTTAAGTCTATTTGTTCCAAAGTATAGTTTAAATCCATTGTTTCTTTGTTGACTCTGTCTTGATGACCCGTCTAGTGCTGTCAATGGGGTATTGAAGTCCCACACTATTATTGTGTTGCTGTCTATCTCATTTCTTAGGTCTATTAGTTATTGTCTTATAAATTTGGGAGCTCCAGTGTTAGGTGCATATATGTTTAGGATTGTTATATTTTCCTGTTAGACAAGGCCTTTTACCATTATACAATGTCTCTTCTAACTACTATTGCTTTAAAGTTAGTTTTGTCTGACATAAGAATAGCTACTCCTGCTCACTTTTGGTGTCCATTTTCATGAAATGCCTTTTTCTACCCCTTTAAGTTTATGTGAGCCCTTATGTGTTAGGTGAGTTCCCTGAAGGTAGCAGATAGTTGGTTGGTGAGTTCTTATCCATTCTGCAGTTCTGAATCATTTTTTAAAATTTGAATATGATTTTGCTAAAGCATACATCATTTCAAAGCAAAAGTAGTTTGCCAATTCCAACATATAATGCATTTAAGTCATTATATAAATTTTTATTTGTGTATTTCACTGTAGTGCTGTGACAACAAAATGACATCTGTGTACCACAGCATACATACATCAACAGTAAGATGTAATTTTTCATTACATCACCGCTGAATATTTAGCTTTGTGTAGTGATAAAAAATTAAGATTATCTAAGGAAAAAAACAGAAAATTATTTGGTTCTGTATCTTTTAAGTGGAGGTTTTAGGCCATTTAGATTCAATGTTAGTATTGAAATGTGAGGTACAATTGCATTTATCATGCTCTTTGTTGCCTGCGTACTTTGTTTTTTTTGTTTTTTTGATTTTGCTTTTTAACTTGAATTTTTGTGTTATAGATCCTGTGTGATGTATGCTTTTAAAAAGTTATGTTTTGATATGTTTCCATTTAGAGCTCCTTTTAGCAGTTCTAGTAGAAGTGGCTTGGTAATGGTGAATTCTCTCAGCATTTGTCTGAAAACGATTGTATCTTTCCGTCACATGTGATGCTTAGTTTTGCTGGATACAATATTCTTGGCTGACAATGGTTTTGTTTGAGGAGGTTGAAGATGGGGCCCCAATCCCTTCTAGCTTGTAGGGTTTCTACCGAGAAATCTGTTAATCTGATAGGTTTTACTTTACAGGTTACCTAGTGCTTCTGTCTCACAGCTCTTAAGATTGTTTCCTTCATCTTAACTTTGGATAACCTGATGACAATATGCCTGGGCGAGGATCTTTTTGAGATGAATTTCCCAGGTGTTTTTTGTGCTTCTTGTATTTGCATTTCTCAGTTTCTGGCAAGGCCAGGGAAGGATTCCTTGATTATTCCCTGAAATATGTTTTCCAAGCTTTTAGAATTTTCTTCTTCCTCAGGAACACCGATTATTCTTAGATTGGTCATTTAACATAATCCCAGACTTCCTGGAGGCTTTGTTCGTATTTTCTTATTTTTTCTTTGTCTTTGTTAGATTGGGTTAATTCAAAGACCTTGTCTTCCAGCTCTGAATTTCTGGTTTCATTTTGTTTTGTTGTTGTTGTTTTTTTTTTAGATGGAGTCTTGCTCTGTTGCCCAGGCTGTAGTGCAGTGGCTCTATCTCGGCTCACTGCAACCTCTGCCTCCCAGATTCAAGCAATTCTCCTGCCTCAGCCTCCCTAATAGCTGGGCTACAGGCACATGCCACCACATCCAGCTAATTTGTGTATTTTTAGTAGACACGGGTTTTGCCATGTTGGCCAGGCTGGTCTCAAACTCCTGACCTCAGATGAGCCGCCTGCCTTGGCCTCCCAAAGTGCTGGGATTACAGGCATGAGCCACTGCACCCGGGTGGAACTCTGAATTTCTTTCTTCCTTTTGTTCAACTATATATTGCTGAGACTTTCCAGAGCATTTTGCATTTCAAAAAGTGTGTCCAAAGTTTCCTGAATTTTTGATTGTCTTTTCTTTAAGCTATCTATTTCCTTGAATATTTGTCCCTTCACTTCTTGTATCATTTTTCGGATTTCCTTGCATTGGGCTCTGCCTTGCTCTAGTCCCTCCCTGATTTGCTTAATAACTAACCTCCTGAATACTTTTTCAGGTAAATCAGGGATTTCTTCTTGGTTTGGATCCATTGCTGGTAAACTAGTGTGATTTTTGGAGGGTGTTGATGAGCCTTGTTTTGTCACATTACCAGGGTTGGTTTTCTGTTTCCTTCTCATTTGGGTAGGCTCTGTCAGAGGGAAGGTCTAGGGATGAAGACTTGTTCAGATTTTTTTGTCCCACAGGGTGTTCCCTTGATGTAGTACTCTCCCCACTTTTCCTGTGGATGTGCTTCCTGTGAGCTAAACTGGAGTGATTATTGTCTCTCTTCCGGGTCTAGCCACTCAGTGAATCTATCCAGCTCTGGGCTGGTACTGGGGGTTGTCTGCACAGAGTCCTGTGATGTGAACCATACCAGCGCTTGTTCTGGTGGAGGTGGTGGAGGGTGCAATGGATTCCGTGAGGGTCCTTAGCTTTGGAGGTTTAATGCTCTATTTTTGTGCTGGTTGGCCTCCTGCCAGGAGGTGGTACATTCCAAAACTCATCAGCTGAAGTAGTGTGGAGAGAGATCAGTGCTGGGTGGGGCTCTAGAACTCCAAAGACTGTGTCCATTGTCTTCTGCTATTAAGGTGGGTAGGGAAGGACCATCAGGTTGGGGGCGGGGTTAAGCCTATCTGAGATCAGACTCTCCTTGTGTGGGTCTTGCTGCAGCTGCTGTGGGTGATGGGGCTGAGATTCCCAGGTCACTGGAGTTGTGTACCTAGGAGGATTATGGCTGCCTCTGCTGAGTCATGCAGTAGTGAAAAGCCAGCAGTCACAGGCCTCAAACCAGCTCCCATGCAAACCAAAGGGCTGGTCTCACTCCCACCATGCCCCTCCACAACAGCCCCGAGGTCTGTTACCAAGCAGAGGGGGAGACAGGCTTGAAGACTTGCCCCAGGCTAGTGGGGCTGTGAAAGAAAAGGGCTTTAGTTCTTCCCCTGCCTGTGAAGTCTACAAGTGGGATTTGAACACTCCTCCAACTTCTGGCCAGGAAGCTTCTCGCCCCATTCAAATTGTTATAAAGTTCATCTAGAGATTTCCTCCCCACTGTGGGGTTTTACCCCCTGCTCCTCTGGCCACCCTCCCAGTGGATCCCTGTGGTGCCAGGCAGGAATGGGCTGACTGGGGACCCAGCGAGCTCCCAGGGCCTTTCTGCTGTTTCCTCTACCCCTGCATTTCACTTAGCTTGGCTCTATAACTTGACTCAGCTCCAGGTAAAGTCAGAAACTTCTCCCACAAATAGACGCTCAGCTTCTCCAGTGGGGGTGTGTGTTTGGGAGAGGAGGATCTCCCTTTCCCAATTCTGCAGTTGGGGCGCTCACAGTATTTGGGATGTCTCCTGGGTCTGCAGGAGCAGTCTGCTTCCTTCAGAGGGTCTGTGAGTCCTCTCAGGATTGTTGATTTGTTCTTGCAGTCAATCTGGAGCTTAGATTTGTCTTAATATATTTTTTTCCTTGTACCTTTGCTCATTGTTAAGACATGTGTAATCAATGCTTTCCTCCTTCCCCATTTTCTTCTCTATTTATCCCACCGTGAAGGGCACACTCCAGTTTTTTCAAAAGATCTCTTAGACCACACAGAATATTTGAATTAATTTTACCAGCAAAATCAAATTTTTAAAAATGTTATTTAAAACATCTTTGGGTCATTTCCTAAACTAATACATATTTGAACAAAATAAAATTCCTGGGGAGGGGCCAAGATGGCCAAATGGGAACAGCTCTGGTCGGCAGCTCCCAGAGAGACCAACACAGAAGGTGGGTGATTTCTGCATTTCCAGCTGCAGATGAGGTACCCTGTTCATCTCATTGGGACCAGTTAGGCAGTGGGTACAACCCAGAGAGAGCAAGCAGAAGCAGGGTGGGGCATCGCTTCACCTAGAAAGTGCAAGGAGCCAGGAGACCTCCCTTGTCCAGCCAAGGGAAGCCATGAGGGACTCTGCTACCCGGCCTCGGTACTATGCTTTTCTCACCGTTTTTGCAATCCACAGATCAGGAGATTCCCTTGTGTGCCTACACCACCAGGGCCCTGGGTTTCAAGCACAAAACTGGGCAGCTGTTTGGGCAGACACCGAGCTAGCTGCAGTATTTGTTTTTGTGCCCCAGTTGCACCTGGAACCCCAGCAAGACAGAACTGTTCACTCCCCTGGAAAGGGGACTGAAGCCAGGGAGCCAAGTGGTCTCGCTCAGCAGGTCCCATTCCCATGGAGCCCCGCAAGCTAAGAACCACTGGCTTGAAATTTTTCATTGCCAGCACAGTGGTCTGAAGTCAACCTAGGATGATTGTGCTTGGTGGGAGGAGGGGCGTTTGCCATTACTGAGGCTTTAGTAGGCAGTTTTCCCCTGAAAGTGCTAAGGAAGCTGGGAGGTTGGGACTGGGCAGAATTCACCACAGCAGGGCAAAGTGGCTATGGCCAGAGTGCTTCTTTAGATTCCTCCTCACCGGGCAGGGCATCTCTGAAGGAAAGGTAATAGGCCCCAGTCAGGGGCTTACAGACAAAAGTCCCATTTCCCTGGGACAGAGCACCTGGGGGAAGGGGCGGCTGTGGCCACAGCTTCAGCGCACTTAATCATTCCTGCCTGCCGGCTCTGAAGAGAGCAGCTGATCCTGACAAGAGGGATTCTCCAAGCACAGCTCACCAGCTCTGCTAAGGAATAGACTGCCTCAAGTGGGTCTCTGATCCCCGTGCCTCCTGACTGGGAGAAACCTCCCAACAGGGGTCAACAGACACCTCATACAGGAGACCTCTAGCTGGCATCAGGCCAGTGCTTCTCTTGAATGAAGCTTCTTGAGGAAGGAGCAGGCAACAATCTTTCCTGTCCTGCATCCTCCACTGGCAAAACCCAGGCCAAGAGGGTCTGGAGTGGACCGCCAGCAAACTGCAGCAGATCTGCAGAAGAGGGGCCTGACTGTTAGAAGAAAAACTAGGAAACAGCAACAACATCAAAGAAAAAGACCCCCACATGAAAACTCCACCCAAAGGTCATCAGCCTCAAAAATCAAAGGTAGATAAATCTACAAAGATGGGGAAAAAACAGTGCAAAAACACTGAAAATTCCAAAAACCAGAATCTCCTCCAAATGATCACAACTCCTTCTCCAGCAAGGGCACAAAACTGGATGGAGAATGACATTGATGAATTGACAGAATTAGGCTTCAGAAGGTGGGTAATAACAAACTCCTTTGAGCTAAAGAAGCATGTTCTCACCCAATGCAAGGAAGCTAAGAACCTTGATAAAAGGTTACAGGAACTGCTAACTAGAATAACCAGTTTAGAGAGGGATATAAATGATCTTATGGAGCTGAAAAACACATCACAAGAACTTTATGAAGCATAGACAAGTATCAATAGCCAAATTGATTAAGCAGAAGAAAGGATAACAGAGATTGAAGATCACCTTACTCAAATAAGGTGTGAAGACAAGATTAGAGAAAAAAGAATGAAAAGGAATGAACAAAGCCTCCAAGAAATATGCAACTATGTGAAAAGACCAAACCTATGACTGATTGGTATACCTGAAAGTGATGGGGAGAATGGAACTAAGTTGGGAAACACACTTCAGGATATTATCCAGAAGAAATTCCCCAACTTAGCAAGACAGGCCAACATTCAAATTCAGGAAATACAGAGAACACCACTAAGATACTCCTCAAGAAGAGCAACCCCAAGACACATAATCATCAGATTCTCCAAGGTTGAAATGAAGGAAAAAATGTTAAGGGCAGCCAGAGAGAAAGGTTGGGTTACCTACAAAGAGAAGCCCATCAGACTAACTGCAGATCTCTGTGCAGAAACCCCACAAGCCAGAAGAGAGTGGAGGCCAATATTCAACATTCTTAAAGAATTTTCAACCCAGAATTTCAAATCCGCCCAAACCAAGTTTCATAAGTGAAGGAGAAATAAAATCCTTTACAGACAAGCAAAAGCTGAGAGATTTTGTCACCACCAGGCCTGCCTTACAAGAGCTCCTGAAGGAAGCACTAAATATGGAAAGGAAAAACCAGTACCAGCCACTGCAAAAACACACCAAAATATAAAGACCAATGACACTATGAAGAAACTGCATCAACAAATTGTGCAAAATAAATAGCTAGCATCAGGATGACAGGATCAAATTGAAACATAACACTATTAACCTTAAATGTAAATGGGCTAAATGCCCCAATTAAAAGACACTGACTGGCAAATTGAATAGAGTCAAGACCCATCGATGTGCTGTATTCAGAAGACCCATCTCCTGTGCAAAGACACATATAGGCTCAGAATAAAGAGATGGAGAAATATTTACCAGGAAAATGGAAAGCAAAAAAAAAAGCAGAGGTTGCAATCTTAGTCTCTGATAAAACAGACTTTAAACCAACAAAGATCAAAAAGGACAAAGGGGCATTATACAAAGGTAAAGGGATCAATGCAACAAGAGGAGACGACTATCCTAAATTTATATGCACCTAATACAGGAGCACCCAGATTCATAAAGCAAATTCTTAGAGACTTACAAAGAGACTTAGACTCCCACACTATAATAATGAGAGACTTTAACACCCCACTGTCAATATTAGATCAATGAGACAGAAAATTAACGAGGATATTCAGGACTTGAACTCAGCTCTGGACCAAGTGGGCCCAATAGACATCTACAGAACTCTCCACCCCAAATCAACAAAATACACATTCTTCTCAGCATGACATAGCACTTATTCTAAAGTCAACCACATAATTGAAAGTAAAACACTCCTCAGCAAATGTAAAAGAACGGAAATCACAAGTCTCTCAGACCACAGCACAATCAAATTAGAACTCAGGATTAAGAAACTCGCTCAAAACTAAACAACTACATGGAAATTGAACAACCTGCTCCTGAATGACTACTGGGTAAATAATGAAAATAAGGCAGAAATAAAGAAGTTCTTTGAAAATAACAAGTTTTGAAATTGAGGAAGTAATTAATAGCCTACCAACCAAAAAAAGCCCAGGACCAGACAGATTCACTACCAAATTCTACCAGAGGTACAAAGTGGAGCTGGTACCATTCCTTCTGAAACTATTCCAATCAGTAGAAAAAGAGGGAATCCTCTCTAACTCATTTTATGAAGCCAGTGTCATCCTGATACCAAAGCCTGGCAGAGACACAACAACAAAAAAAGAAAATTTCAGGCCAAATCCCCGATGAACACCGGTGCAAAAATCCTCAAGAAAATACTGGCACACTGAATCCAGCAGCACATCAAAAAGCTTATCCACCATGATCAAGTCGGTTTCATCCCTGGGATGCAAGGCTGGTTCTACATACACAAATCAATAAACGTAATCCATCACATAAACAGAACCAACAACAAAAACCACATGATTATCTCAATAGATGCAGAAAAGGCCTTCAACAAAATTCAACAGCCCTTCATGCTAAAAACTCTCAATAAATTAGGTATTGATGGAACATATCTCAAAATAATAAGAGCTATTTATGACAAACCCACAGCCAATATCATACTGAATGGGCAAAAACTGGAAGCATTCCTTTAGAAAACTAGCACAAGACAAGGATGCCCTCTCTCACCACTCCTATTCAACATAGTGTTGGAAGTTCTGGCCAGGGCAATCAGGCAAGAGAAAGAAACAAAGGGTATTCAATTAGGAAAAGAGGAAGTCAAATTGTCTCTGTTTGCAGATGACATGGTTGTATATTTAGAAAACCCCATCATCTCAGCCAAAAATTCCTTAAGCTGATAAGCAACTTTGGCAAAGTCTCAAGATACAAAATCAATGTGCAAAAATCACAAGCATTCCTATACACCAATAACAGACAAGCAGAGAGCCAAATCATGAGTGAACTCCCATTCACAATTGCTTCAAAGAGAATAAAATACCTAGGAATACAACTTACAAGGGATGTGGAGGACCTCTTCAAGGAGAAATACAAACCACTGTTCAAGGAAATAGGAGGGGACACAAACGAATGGAAAAACATTCCATGCTCATGGATAGGAAGAATCAATATTGTGAAAATGGCCATACTGCCCAAAGTAATTTATAGATTCAGTGCTATTCCCATCAAGCTACCACTGACTTTCTTCACAGAATTAGGAAAAACTACTTTAAATTTCATATGGAACTAAAAAAGAGCCCATATAGCCAAGACAATCCTGAGCAAAAAGAACAAAGCTGGAGGCAACAAGCTACCCGGCTTCAAACTGTACTGCAAGGCTTACAGTAACCAAAACAGCATGGTACTGGTACCAAAACAGAGATACAGACCAATGGAACAGAACAGAGACCTCAGAAATAACACCACACATCTACAACCATCTGATCTTCGACAAACCAGACAAAAACAAGCAATGGGGAAAGGATTCCCTATTTAATAAATGGTGCTGGGAAAACTGGCTAGCCATACGCAGAAAATAGAAACTGGACCCCTTCCTTACACCTTATACAAAAATTAACTCAAGATGAATTAAAAGACTTAAATGTAAAACCCAAAACCAGAAAAACCCTAGAAGAAAACCTAGGCAATGCTATTCAGGACATAGACAAGGGCAAAGACTTCATGACTAAAACACCAAAAGCAATTGCAACAAAAGCCAAAATTGACAAATAGGATCTAATTAAACTAAATAGCTTCTGCACTACAAAAGAAACTATCGTCAGAGTGAACAGGCAACCTACAGAATGGGAGAAAAATTTTGCAATCTGACAAAGGTCTCATATCCAGAATCTACAAGGAACTTAAATTATAAGAAAAAAACACCACCATCAAAAAGTGAGTAAAGGATATGAACAGACACTTCTCGTAAGAAGACTTTTATGTGGGCAACAAATATATGAAAAAAGCTCATTATCACTGGTCATTAGAGAAATGCAAATCAAAGCCTCAATGAGATACCATCTCATGCCAGTTAGAATGGTGATTATTAAAAAGTCAGGAAACAACAGATGCTGATGAGTCTGTGGAGAAATAGGAATGCTTTACACTGTTGGTGGGAGTGTAAATTAGTTCAACCATTGTGGAAGACAGTGTGGCAATTCCTCAATGATCTAGAACCAGAAATATCATTTGACCCAACTATCCCATTACTGGGTATATACCCAAAGGATTATAAATCATTCTGCTGTAAAGACACATGCACATGTATGTTTATTGCAGCACTATTCACAAGAGCAAAGATTTGGAACCAACCTAAATGCCCATCAGTGATAGACTGGATAAAGAAAATGTAGCACATATACACCATGGAATACTATGCAGCCATAAAAAAGAATGAGTTCATGTCCTTTGCAGGGACATGGATTAACCTAGAAGCCATCATCCTCAGCAAACTAACACAGGAACAGAAAACCAAACATCACATGTTTTCACTCAGAAATGGGAGTTGAACAATGAGAACATGTGGACACAGGGAGGGAACGTCACACACCAGGGCATATCAGGGTTTGGGGGCAAGGGAAGGGAGAGCATTAGGACAAATACCTAATGCATGTGGGGCTTATAACCTAGATGATGGGTTGATGGGTGCAGCAAACCACCATAGGACATGTATATCTATGTAACAAACCTGCACGTTCTGCACATGTAGCCCAGAACTTAAAGTAAAATTTAAAAAAATAAATAAAAATAGGCTGGGTGTGGTGGCTCATGCCTGTAATCCCAGCATTTTGGGAGGCCGAGGCAGGTGGATCCCAAGGTCAGGAGTTCGAGACCAGCCTGGGCAAGAGACCAGCCTGGCCAATATGGTGAAACCCCATCTCTACTAAAAATACAAAAATTATCTGCGCATGGTGATAGGCACCTGTAATCCCAGCTACTCAAGAGCCTGAAGCAGGAGAATTGCTTGAATCCAGGAGGCGGAGGTTGCAGTGAGCCGAGATCACGCCATTGCACTTCAGCCTGGGCAACGGAGTGAGACTTTGACTCAAAATTAATTAATTAATTAATTAATCAATTAAATATAAATATAAATTCCCCCTTTCACATGCAAATTAAATAAACATGTTAATATTTAATTGTGTATTTTACATTTTCAGCACACTTTTAGATACATAAATTCATCCTCACAACATCCCTTTAAGGTAGGTGGGGTAGATGCTATAAGGGTGGAATGTCAAAGCAAGTTGGCTGAAATCACCATGGGATCTCAGCAGTAGACAGGTGGGAAATAGAAGAAAGCTAGCATGGGAGGGCCTAGAACTGGGAGACCTCACAATGTCATAGGGCAAACCCCCAGAGGAAAAACTAGTGGCTCATGTTACAGAGGGAAGGGCCAGGCCCAGCCTGGGCCAGAAGACATCTCATCTAGACAGAGAGAGTGGCAGAAAGAGCTGCAGGGAGCCTGTAAAGCCCCAGCTGATGACTAAGGTACCCAGAGAAAGAAGATGCTGGCCCTATCTGTGACAAAGTTCTGATTCAGGGGGAATATCAACCAAAACCAAGGCAGAACACTTTGCCTAGTGGGCTTTTTACTCTGTCCCAGATTAGTCAGAACTACACAGAACTCCGCCTTCTGAAGACTTTAGGAGCACCAGTTTGAAACCTGGAGACAATTATTCCCATTTTCCAACTGAAGAAGTTAAGTAATTTAATCAAGGTGGACTTTGCAGCCAGACTGCCTGGTTTCAAATGAAGATTCTATCACTCCCTGGGGTGTTAGCCGCAGCAGGCTACACTGTGGTAATAAGAGGCCCCTCAAAGATGTCATGGTCCAGACAGAGAAGATTTTCATCTATGCGATAGTCCGAGGAGGGGCTCCTGGTTGGTGAGAGTGATTCAAGGAACCCAGGCTCTGCTTCCACTTGTGGCTCTGCATCCAGCTGGCAGCAGATAAAAGAGCAGGGAGGGCCACTCCTGCTTCTTAGATGCTTTGGTCTAGAAATGGCACACTCTCTCACATTCAGTCCCCCAGCCACTCCTTACTGCAAAAGGACTGAGAACTGTCAGCTGGTTATGTCCCCAGAAAGAAGAAATGTATCTGATATAGTTTGGATGTGTGCCCTGCCCAAATCTCACACCGAAATGTAATCCCCAATGTTGGAGCTGGAGCCTGGTGGAAGGCGATTGGATCCTGGCAGTGGATTTCTCGAATGTTTTAGTACCATCCTGCTTGGTACTGTCCTCACAACAGTGAGTTCTTGTGCATCTAGCCATTTAAAAGTATGTAGCTCCTCCCCCAGGCTCTCTCGCTCTGGCCACGTGACATGCCTGCTCCTGCTTCATCTTCCGCAATGATTGTAAGTTTCCTGAGGCCTCTCCAGAAGCTGATGTCATTATAGTCGGCGGAACCACGAGCCAATTAAACTTCTTTTCTCTATGAATCACCCAGTCTCAGGTATTTCTTGAGTCTAGGTAGCAGGAATTTTTTTTTTTTTTTCTTTGAGACGGAGTCTCTGGCACCCAGGCTGGAGTGCAGTGGTATAATCTTGGCTCACTGCAAACTCTGCCTTCCAGGTTCAAGTGATTCTCCTGTCTCAGCCTCCTGAGTAGCTGAGACTACAGGCGCACACCACCACATCTGGCTAATTTTTGTATTTTTAGTAGAGACGGGGTTTCACCACGTTGGCCAGACTGGTCTCGAACTCTTGACTCAAGTGATCCACCTGCCTTGGCCTCCCAAAGTGCTGGGATTACAGACATGAGCCACTGTGCCCAGTCAATAAAAGGGATTTAGTTCTGGCACAGTGTCTCATGCCTGTAATCCCAGCACTTTGGGAGGCCGAGGCAGGCGGATCAGAAGGTCAGGAGTTCCAGACCAGCCTGGCCAACATGGTGAATCCCCGTCTCTACTAAAAATACAAAAATTAGCCGGGTGTGGTGGTGTGTGCCTGTAGTCCCAGCTACTCGGAAGGCTGAGGCAGGAGAACCACTTGAACTTGGGAGGCAGAGGTCGCAGTGAGCCAAGATTGTACCACTGCACTCCAGCCTGGGTGACAGAGGCTCCGTCTCAAAAAAAAAAAAAAAAGAAAAGAAAAAGAAAAAAAAATAGTGGGGATTTAAATCTACATCTTTTGACTCAGAATCCAGGGAGAGTTCTTCCTACTTTTTGACTGCTGCTGGTACTGTCTGGAGCATCTACATGAAATGATTCAATTCCCAGCTTTCCTCCTGAATACAAATATTGTTTCTCTAAAAAGCACAAATGAGAAAATCTGGTCACGATAATTGGAAGCAACTGCTGGGGCTAATGGAAGGACATGGCAGCCTTATTTGATTTCAAGTTATATTTCAGGGTTTTTTTCTTATATTGAAATTGTTCATTTCAGTGAAAGACCACATAAAAATGCCATACTGGGAAGAAAACCCAACTAAGAGCTCATTGTTCCCTAGGCCTGTATTTTGAGGGGGCAATATGCATATTTAATTTGTGTGTGTGTCAGAGAACAGCCCAGTATGACTCTCCCTTCACTTTTGTTTATTAAGGAAATATCGAAGCAGCCTTGGAGCGCTTACTTGATTATTCCTTGCCCCTCTAGCCTTTCGGCTAAAGCAGATTATATCTCTCTGCTTTTAGTTAATTCTATTTCATTTGCTTGAGTATTGAGAAGAATATTAGGAAATGAAAATTTCCATCTGCAAAAACCCTGGACACTTTCAGTCAGGTAAATAAAAATGAAGGGCAAATCTCATCACTCACAAACAATAAGTTTTTCCTTCACTATCCTTGAGCTCTTCGACCATCTAATGTTGTCATTTGTCTGCAGGATAAACTGCAGTTTTATCTTAAATGTACTGTAATTATAACTCTGCTCTCAGGCTGCCCGTGCATCTTGCCAACTGCCTGGACTCATTTATTATCCTATCTCACCCACTCATCGGACAGGAAAATCTGCAGCACAGTGATTCAGCCCAGCAAGATTGTCTTGGCTAGAATAATGTGAGACTGGGATTGAAGCATCAATTTCTTCTCACCAAAACAGGAAGAATTAAACAAGTCAATTTTAAAGAGACATAATCTGGTCATCTCGTTCACTTCCAAAGTCACGAAAGTGGAAAGAAAACGTCGACTTGTACATTCTCCCTAAATAAATAAATAAACCTCTATACTCAGGAAATTCTGGGAGCAGAATTTTTCAAGTACGTGCTGAAGGGAAGAATGCTGTGAAGTTCAGATCTGGAAAGCCTCCTGAACACTTCTGAGTACCCTTCACCTGATTGTGTGGCCACCAGGAGTCTCTGGGAGGTGTGTGAGGGGACTTTAGATAGAGTAATGTGGCAGGGACTGTGATTTGTCTGCCAACATCTGCTCCCCGCTCTTTGAAAGTAATAGAACTGTAGCTTTGTATGTGGTTGTCAGGCAAGATTACGTTTCTCAGATGTCCTTGCAGTTAGGTGTAACCATATAACCAGATTTTCACCCAAATAATGTAAGCGGAAGTGATATGTACCATCACCAGGTCTGGGATTGAAGACATCAAGGGGGCCTCCTTGCTGTCTCCGCCCCCCCCCCCCAGCCCCCGGGCCTTCTCTCCTTCCCTGCAGGTTAGAACCTGAATGCGGCAGTCATAGCTTTGACAAATGATAACACTCTAGGGTCTCGCTACTCCAATGTGGTCCAGGAACAGAAGCATTGCATCATCTGGGAACTGTTAGAAATGCAGAATCTCAGGTCCAGTCACAGACCTACAAAAATAGAATTGTAAGATTTCCAGGGGAGTCAAACATGCTTGAAGTTTGAGGCACCCTGGCCAAGGGCTGGCAGAGCCCAGACCTAGAACAAACCTGGGTCCTCGTGTGAGCAGAGCTGTCCCACCAACCTGCAGCACTCACTTTGGAACTACGTGTGTGTGTGTGTGTGTGTGTGTGTGTGTGTGTGTGTGTGTGTGTGAGAGAGAGAGAGAGAGAGAGAAAGAGAGAGACATTTTATTTATTATTTATTACTAAAGTCATGGCATTTTGGAGTGTCTTTGTTACTGATGCTTAGATGTATCTTGATACAAGTAATGTGACACTGTTCACAGGGTCTCATTTATCAGAACATATTTTAAACTTGCCATGGAAGTTCCTATCCCAAAGTAGTTCAATCTTAAACCCTGCCACATGCCTGCACTCTAATCAGCTTGCAGATCTACCAGGTGTGACTTCAGGACCCAAAGATATTTCCCACTACTAATTAGGGATCCTCATCCTAGAAGATACAGCCACTCAGAAACCACCAGCCAAGTTAGGAACTGGGAAAGAGGAAGAGAGTCCCTAATGAATGGTCACCAGTGGAAATTAAGACTAGAAATCAGGAGAGGAATTGCAGTGGATGAAGTTAGAACTGCAGGTCTGAGAACTCATAGGACCCTTGTGGCTGTCCATAGCAGCCACCTTCTAACTGCACTCTGCTTGCCCCTAGCTGACCCTTGCCTTTCGTGGTGGCCACTGGCCTATTCAGGACACTTCAATCTTTGCCCTACCCAACTAAGCCCCAGAATTGTTTTAAAGTCAACATCTTATCTATAAAGAAAGTGACGGGGGCTGGGCACAGTGGCTCACACTGCAATCCCAGCACTTTGGGAGGCTGGGGCAGGTGGATCACTTGAGGTCAGGAGTCAAGACCAGCCTGACCAACACAGTAAAACCCCACATCTACTAAAAATACAAAAATTAGCTGGGCATGGTGGTGCGTGCCTGTAATCCTGCTACTTGGGAGGCTGAGGCTTGAGAACTGGTTGAACCTCAGAGATGGAGGTTGTAGTGAGCCAAGATTGCGCCACTGCACTCCAGCCTGGGTGACAGAGCAAGACTGTCAGAAGAGAGGAGAGAAGAGAGACAGACAGAAAGAAAATCACCAAACTATTTCCAAATGATACTTCCCACATGAATTCAATCATGTTTAATGATCTAAACAACTCAAACGGGTTGGCACAGCATATAACCCCAGACTCTGTTTGACCACTATATACATCTCCATACTCATCGCCTCCTCATCCCAGGCGCACTCCATGTACCCTTTCTTTGTATTCACAAAACACGTTGCCATCCCAAAGGGACATTCCCTTGTCTGTCTCCTTGATTTTGCACACAAGTTTTCCTCATGCATTTGTCAAAATTTAGTTCTCCTGTTGATAACCTCATTTTTCTATTCTTAAAACCTTTTATTTAACAAATCTGAGACTTGGATTTCCTTGCAGTGTTCTGCCACTTTACCATTCATGCCCAGATTGTGGCTCTGAATACCATTCCCCACCAAAATGAACCAGGGCTGATCGCAGAAATGGCTGATGCCAGGTCTGGGTCAGGAAATGTACAAGATACCTTGTCACGCCACAAAGCAAGGAAGCTCTCAAAGACTTTTGAGTCATATTGGTAGGAGTCAGGAAACAGCTTGTAGTGGCTCCCACTTGCCAAAGAAGGGACAAATCGGACATTTATAAAAGTGTATTTCATGTATGTGAAATATAAATTCCAATGGATTGAAATAAATCATTACATGTTTTTAAAAATCCAAAAACAAAACAAAATTTAAAACCTACATTATCACTCTTAGAGGACCTATGGAAGTCAACTGTATCTGAAAAGCTGTTTAAAAGAGGAAGTCAAGAACATATCCTGCCTCTTACATGCAGTCTACCTCAAGCACATAAAAGGTAGTTCATGCACCTCCCCATATTTGCGCATCCCCACCTGTCCCCGAGTCTCAGCCACTTGTTTAATGGACATCCCCACCACCACCATCACTGTCTGCCCTCCTAATACTGCCACTGTGTCAGCCTCCTGAGTCAAGGGCTGGGCTCTGAGCATGGCTGTGGTCATCCCTGATGCCTTGGGAACAGCTGCTCTGGTGCCCTGGTCCATCCTGAGGGGGTAGGCACCAAGGTACTGGCTCCTTCCATTACTTCTGGATCCAGATAAAGTGCCAATCATTAGTGCAAGGGATCTGACTTCTCCAGATGCTGCCCTGGCCAGTCTGACAGCTCAGTCTGGAGGGTTAGAGGAGTTACACCTCAAGGTAAACTTTGACCAATGAGAGATCGAATATAGGAAATTATCAGCAGATAAGTTTGCTTCCCTTTCTCCCCTAATGAAGTACAGGCAGCCTGAGAGTTGAATTATATTCACAGTATATTTGCAATAGAGCCTCAGTTTATTTTGCCCACTAACAGTAACATTAGATGGTCAACGAATTCAAGGATAGGGAAGGAAAAACTAATTGTTCACAAGTAATGAGATTTGCCGCCCCCATCCCTTTTTTTTTTTTTTTTTTTTTTTTTTTTTTTTTTTTTTGGAGACAGAGTCTCACACTTTTGCCCAGGCTGGAGTGCAATGGGTCTGTCTCAGCTCACTGCAACTTCCACCTCCCAGATTCAAGTGATTCTCCTGCCTCAGCCTCCCAAGTAGCTGAGGTTACAGGCACACCCCACCACACCCGGCTAATTTTTGTATTTTAGTAGAGACCAGGTTTCACCACGTTGGCCAGACTGGTCTCCAACTCATGACCTCAAGTGACCCTCCCTCCTTGGCCTCCCAAAGTGCTAGGATTACAGGCATGAGCCACCATGCCTGACCTGCCCTTCTGTTTTTATTTGCCTGAGTGGAAGTGTCCTCTATGGACTATTCCAAGGTGTATCATTTCACACTGGCCCTCTGGAAAATGTTCTACATAACCAAACAAGCAGTTGTGTAATTTTTATGAGGTTGTGCTGGCTCAGTAACATACCACCTTGCATTTGCTTTTCCTCATTCCCTGCCTCATTTTTTCCTTCACTCCTGCTGCTCTTGAATTGCATCTCCCAGTAAAACCTTAGTATTCAAACTTTGCCTTAGACTTTGGGTTCTAGTTAATTCATGAAGTAGCTGTGATGGCTAATACTGAATGTCAACTTGATTGGATTGAAGGATGCAAAGTATTAATCCTGGGTGGGTCTGTGCGGGTGTTGCCAAAGGAGATTAACATTTGAGTCAGTGGGCTGGGGAAGGCAGACCCACTCTTAATCTGGGTGAGTACCATCTAATCAGCTGCCAGCAAATATAAAGCAGGCAGGAAAACCTGGAAAGGTTAGACTGGCTTAGCCTTCCCACCTACATCTTTCTCTCATGCTGGATGTTTCCTGCCCTCAAACATCAGACTCCAAGTTCTTCAGCTTTGGGACTCGGACTCAGACTGGCTTCCTTGCTCCTCAGCTTGTAGATTGTGAGACCTTGTGATCGTGTGAGTTAATACTTAATAAACTCCCCTTTATATATATGTCTATCCTATTAGTTCTGTCCCTCTAGAGTACCCTAATATAGATTTTAGTACCAGGAGTGGTTCTAGAGGAACAGAATATTAAGGATGGAGTCCTTTTGTTGGTTTGGGGGTTTCTGGAGGTGGTTGCTTAAAATGATTAGACCCCAAAACACTAAGGACTGTACTTCTAATAGTATGGAGAATACTGAGAGTCCCTGGCATGAACTGTTTAGAAAGTTAGGCAAAATAAATGTATTTGACACTCCTGATTCACTGCTCATGAGAGACAAGGAGTTCAGTAACTCTATACATAATACCTTTGACCATATGTGGAGAACCAAGGAACATAATGAAGCTGGTTGGTTGCTCCTAAGTTCACTAGACACAGTGATGAAAGAAAATAATGAACTCAGGGATTCTGTCTCCCAGCTTCAGAAGCAGATATTGAGCCTCAAATATGCTAAGATTGCCCTGAGTGAGAGTCTTATCTCCTGTGGAGAAAGAGCTGAAATTGTGGAAAATCACACACAAGCTCTTATCATGCAAGTGGCTGACCTGCAATGAAAGGTGCATGCACAGCCTCACCAGGTGTCTACTGTTAAAATGAGGGCAATGATTAGAGAAGAATGGGACCCTGCAGCTTGGAATGGGGATGTGTGGGATGAAGCTGAGGACACTGAGCTTGTAAACTCTGGTGAACCCTTTTTGCCAGAAGAAATGGCTTCCCCCATCACCAGTAGTGGCAACATTCTCTTCCTGACCTACACTGGCATCAGCCTTTCCACCTTTCTCTGAAGAGATAAACCCTGCACTGCCTGAGACAACAGTGATGGCCTCCCCTGAGGCAGTTGCCAGGCAAGATAATGTTGATTCTCCTCAGGAGCCACCCCCAATATTCCTATTTGTTTCTGACCTATAAGTCCCGGCAGGGCCCTAGAAGTGAGGTTGAGAGTGTGACCCATGAGGAGGTGCACTACACTAGAAAAGAACTGCTTGAGTTCTCCAATTTAAATGAACAGAACTCTGGAGAACAGGCATGGGAATGGATATTAAGGGTGTGAGATAATGGTGGAAGGAACAGAGTTGGATCAGGCTCAATTTATTGACTTGGGCCCACTAAGTAGGGATTCTGCATTTAATGTTGCAACTTGGGGAGTTAAAAAAGGTTCTAATAGTTTATTTGCTTGGTTAGCTGAAATATGGATTAAAAGATGGCCCACTGTGAGCCAGCTGGAAATGCCTGATCTCCCTTGGTTTAATGTAGAGGAAGGGATCCAAAGGCTTAGGGAGATTGGGATGCTGAAGTGGATTAGTCATTTTAGACCTACTCATCCCAGCTGGGAGGGTCCAGAAGATATACCCTTGACCAATGCTTTGTGAAATAGATTTGTGAGGGCAGCACCTGCATTTTTTAAGAGCCCTGTAATTGCTCTTCTCTGTATGTCAGATCTAACAGTGGGAACCACAGTCACCCGACTACAAAATTTAAATACAATGGGAATAATTGGATCCTGAGATGGCAGGGACCAATTGACAGCACTTAACTGTCAAAGGAAAGGTGGGCACAGCTACCATAATGGACAGCAGAGGCAAAGCAGCAATCACAATAGTCTGACTCACATAGAGCTCTGGCATTGGCTAATTAATGATGGTGTTCTTAAAAGTGAAATTGATAGGAAGCCTACTGCATAACTTCCAGGTCAAATGAACAAAATAATTTGAACAGAGAATCATAGCCCCTCAGTCAATTTCCAGACTTGAGCCAGTTTACAGACCTGGAACCCCTTGAATGAAGGGGGGCCAAGGTGCCGTTGAGGAAGGACCCCACTACACTACCAACGATTTATGCTAATCTTTCTCCCATCCTTCCCCAAGGACACATCCAGCCTTTTACCAGAGTGTGCTTTGGGGAAAGGGAAACGATCAGACATTTCAGGGATGACTGGACACTGCCTGTGAGCTGACATTGATTCCAGGGGACCAGAATTGTGGTCCTCCAGTTAAAGTAGGGGCTTATGGAGGTAATTAATGGAGTTTTAGCTCAGGTCCTACTTACAGTGGGTCCCCGACTCATCTTGTGTTCATTTCTCCCATGCCAGAATGCATAACTGGCATAGACGTACTTAGTAGCTGGCAGAAATCCCAGAAATCCCGGGCTCCCTGACTGGTAGGGTGAGGGCTATTATGGTGGGAAAGGCCAAATGGAAGCCATTAGAGCTGCCTCTACCTAGGAAAATTGTAAATCAAAAACAACACTGCATCCCTGGAGGGATTGCAGAGATTAGTGCCACCATCAAGGGCTTGAAAGCCACAGGGGCAGGGATGGCGATTCCCACCACATCCCCATTCAACTCTATCTGGCCTGTGCAGAAGACAGATGGATCTTAGAGAATGACAGTGTATTATCGTAAGCTTAACAAAGTGATGACTTCAATTGCAGCTGCTGTACCGGATGTGGTTGCATCGCTTGAGCAAATTGACACATCTCCTGGTACCTGGTATGCAGCCATTGACTTGGCAAATGACTTTTTCTCCATTCCTGTCTGTAAGGCCCACCAGAAGCAATTTGCCTTCAGCTGGCAAGGCCAGCAATATACTTTTACTGTCCTACCTCAGGGGTATATCAACTCTCCAGCTTTATGTCATAATCTGATTCAGAGAGAACTTGATCACTTTTCACTTCCACAATATATCACATTGGTCCATTACATTGCTGACATTATGCTAATTGGATCCAGTGAGCAAGAAGTAGCAAACAGACTGGACTTATTGTGAGACATTCGCATGCCACAGGATTGGAAATAAATGCAACTACAATTCAGGGACTTTCTATTTCAGTAAAATTTCTGGGGGTCCAGTGGTATAGGGCATGTTGAGATATTCCTTCTAAGGTGAAGGATAAGTTGCTGCATTTGGCCCCTTCTACAACCAAGAAACAGGCACAACACCTAATGGGCCTATCTGCCTTTTGGAGCAACACATTCCTTATTTGAATATGTTCCTCTGGCCCATTTATTGAGTGACCCAAAAGGCTGCCAGTTTTGAGTGGGGTCCAGAACAGGAGAAAGCTCTGCACCAGGTCCAGGCTGCTGTGCCAGCTTCTCTGCCACTTGGGCCATACGACCAAGCAGATCCAATGTTGCTTGAGGTGTCAGTGGCAGAAAGAGATGCTGTTTGGAGCCTTTGGCAGGCCCCCATAGGTGGATCACAGCAGAGACCTCTAGGATTTTTGAGCAAGGTCCTGCCATCTTCTGCAGGTAACTAATCTTTTGAGAGACAGCTCTTGGCCTGTTACTGGGCTTTGGTGGAAACTGAACGTTTGACTATGGGTCATCAAGTCACCATACGACCTGAACTGCCTGTTATGAACTGGATGCTTTCTGACTCATCTAGCCATAAAGTGAGTCATGCACAGCACCATTTCATCATCAAATGGAAGTGGTATATATGTAATTGGGCTCAAGCAGGTCCTGAAGGCACAGGTAAGTTACATGAGGAAGTGGCTCAAATGCCCATGGTCTCTACTCCTGCCGCCCTGCCTTCTCTCCCCGAGCCTGTACCAATGGCCTCATGGGGAGTTCCCGATGATCAGTTGGCAGAGGAAGAGAGGATTAGGGTCTGGTTTATAGATGGTTCTGCACAATAGGCAGGCACCACCCAAAAGTGGACAGCTGCAGCACTATAGCCCCTTGCTAGGGCATCCCCAGAGGACAGTGGTGAAGGGAAATCTTCCCAGTGGGCAGGACTTCGAGAAGTGCACCTGGCTGGGCACTTTGCATGGAAGGAGAAATGGCCAGATGTGCGATTATACGCTGATTCATGGGCTGTAGCCAATGGTTTGGCTGGATGGTCAGGGACTTAGAAGAAGCATGACTGGAAAATTGGTGACAAAGAAACATGGGGAAGAGGTATGTGGATATGGACCTCTCTCAGTGGTCAAAAACTGAAGATATTTGTATTTCATGTGAGTGCTCAGCAACAGGTTACCTCAGCAGAGGAGGATTTTAATAATCAAGTGGATAGGATGGCCTGTTCTGTGGACACCACCCAGCCTCTTTCCCCAGCCACCCTGTCATCACCCAGGGGGCCCATGATAAAAGTGGCCATGGTGGCAGGGATAGAGGTTATGCTCAGCAGCATGGACTTCTACTGACCAAGGCTGACCTGGCTACAGACACTGCTGAATGCCCAATTTGCCAGTAGCAGAGAGCAACACTGAGCCCTCAATATGGCACCGTTCCTTAGGGGGATCAGCCAGCTACCTCGTGGCAGGTTGATTATATTGGACCTCTTCCATCATGAAAAGGGCAGAGGTTTGTCCTCACTGGAATAGACATTTACTCCAGATATGGGTTTACCTATCCTGCACACAATGCTTCTGCCAAGACTACCATCCGTGGACACACAGAATGCGTTATCCACCGTCATGGTATTCCACACAGCATTGCCTCTGACCAAAGCACTCACTTTATGGCTGAAGAAGTGTGGCAGTGGGCTCGTGCTCATGGAATTCACTGGTCTTATGATATTCCCCATCATTCTGAGACAGCTGGATTAATAGAATGGTGGAATGGCCTTTTGAAATCACAATTACAATGCCAACTAGGTGATAATACTTTGCAGGGCTGAGGCAAAGTTCTCCACGAGGCTGTGTATGCTCTGAATCAGCATCTAATATATGGTATTGTTTCTCCCATAGCCAGAATTCATGGGTCCAGGAATCAAGAGGTGGAAGTGGATGTGGTACCACACACCATCACCCCTAGTGATCCACTAGCAAAATTTTTGCTTCCTGTTCCCCATTACGTTCTGCTGGCCTAGAGGTTTTAGTTCCAGAGGGAAGAACTCTGCCACCAGGAGACACACTGATTCCACTAAACTGGAAGTTAAGACTTACACCTGGACAATTTGGACTACTCCTACCTGAAGTCAACTGGCTAAGAAGGGAGTTACAGTGTTGGCTGGGGTGATTGACCCAGGCTATCATGATGAAATCAGTCTACTGCTCCATAACGGAGGTAAGAAGAATAAGCGTGGAATACTGGTGATCCCTTGGGGCGTCTCTTAGTATTACTATGCCCTATGATTAAGGTCAATGGGAAACTACGACAGCCCAATCCAGGCAGGACTACAAATGGCCCAGACACTTCAGGGATGAAGGTTTGAGTCACTCCACTGGAAAAAACACAATCTGCTGAGGTGCTCACTGAAGCCAAAGGGAATACAAAATGGATAGAAGGAGGTCGTCATCAGTACCAGCTACAACCACGTGACCAGCTGCAGAAATGAGGACTGTAATTGTCATGAGTATTTCTTTCTTTTGTTAAAAACATTTGTGGCCAGGCGCAGTGGCTCACGCCTGTAATCCCAGCACTTTGGGAGGCCAAGGCGGGCAGATCACAAGGTTAGGAGATCGAGACCATCCTGGCTATCATGGTGAAACCCCGTCTCTACTAAAAATGCAAAAAAATTAGCCGAGCGTGGTGGCAGGCGCCTATAGTTCCAGCTACTCGGGAGGCTGAGGCAGGAGAATGGTGTGAACCCGGGAGGCAGAGCTTGCAGTGAACAGAGGTCACGCCACTGCACTCCAGCCTAGACAACAAAGCAAGACTCTATCTCAAAAAAAAAAAAAAAAAACCAGAACAAAAAACCACATTTGTACATGTATACTTATACTAAGAAAATAACTTCGTTTTATCTCCTTTTCCTTTATCATGTGACATAAATGTTGATATGAAGTCAATAAATGTTAAGGGTTGTTAACTTTATGAAATAGCATTTGGATTGGGGATCAGTGCATTTCCGGTTGTACGAAGGATAGTTGTATTATGTTAGGCACAATTATGATCTTATTGTCTTTATTTGAAGATTATGTATGATCTCAGGAGATGTGTTTGTGTTCAAGTTAACAAGGGGTGGACTTGTGATGGCTAATACTGAGTGTCAACTTGATTGGATTGAAGAATGCAAAGTATTGTTCCTGGGTGTGTCTGTGTGGGTGCTGCCAAAGGAGATTTACATTTGAGTCAGTGGGTTGGGAAAGGCCAACCCACCTTTAATCTGGGTGGGAACCATCTAATCAGCTGCCAGCAAATATAAAGCAGGCAGAAAAATGTGAAATGGTTAGACTGGCTTAGCCTCCCCACCTACATCTTTCTCCCATACTGGATGCTTCCTGTTCTTGAACATCAGACTCCAAGTTTTTTGTTTGTTTGTTTGTTTGTTTTTTGAGACAGAGTCTTGCTCTGTCACCCAGGCTGGAATACAGTGGTGATCTCGGCTCACTGCAAGTTCTGCCTCCCGGGTTCACACCATTCTCCTGCCTCAGCCTCCCGAGTAGCTGGGACTACAGGCGCCCACCACCATGTCCAGCTAATTTTTGTATTGTTAGTAGAGACGGAGTTTCACTGTGTTAGCCAGGATGGTCTCGATCTCCTGATCTTGTGGTCCACCCCCCTCAGCCTCCCAAAGTGCTGGGATTACAGGCGTGAACCACAGCGCCCAGCCCAGGCTCCAAGTTCTTCAGCTTTGGAACTCGGACTGGCTTTCTTGCTCCTCAGCTTGCTGACAGCCTATTGTGATCTGGTGATCATGTGAGTTACTACTACTTAATCAATTCCCCTTTAAATACATATATCTTCTTAGTTCTATCCCTCTATAGAACTCTAATACAGTAACCAAATGGTTGAAGAAGCAAACATCTGACATTATTTTAGTTAATAGATGAAGAAATTATAGAACTAGAATGTCACCATTTTGTAATCTCTTATAATAGATCATTTTTCATCTATCAATGGCTGATAATATCACAAGAAGAGAGATAAGTAGATATCTATTACAAGGTGGTGTGTTACTGAGCCGGCACTACCTCACAAAAATACACAATCCATTTTTTGGTTACATAGGACATTTTCCAGAGGGCCAGTATGAAATCCTACACCTCAGAATAGTCCATAGGGGACACTTCCACTCAAATAAAATGGAAGCAGGCAGAGAGAATGTCTCCATTGTCTGTGGTGGGAGGAAAGATCTTTCTCCTTTTCCTGTGTCACTTTCTAATCCACTTACTTCCTTATTACTCTAAACACAACCACCATCCCTAGTTAATTACTGCATTTATCTGACGACTGGCAACAGAGAGATGTGTATGAATTTGGGTAAATATGCACGCAACGTATTCCTATGTTTCTTATGTAATCCTAGTTACAATTTGCATTCCTTGAGGGAAAAAAACCTCCTCCAGTGTTTCATCCGCTAATCCTCCAGAGCACATAAAACAGGCTTCTATGGACAGTGAAATTTATGAATTACCTGGGAAAGTTACTGTAGAGAATGTCATCATTTGCTCAGTCCTTCCAGGAAATAAGGATTTTTACGAATAGGGTATATTAATAAAAAGCTGCCTCGATGGGTTTCACATTATTTTCTTCACTAACACTTTCACCATCTCAAAACACAATTCTCCACATTTAATAAGAAATGAATGGTAAAAGATTTAAGAGACTATCTTTTATTGCATGAAACAATTATCTTACACAGAAATTCCATTTTGTTATGAGCTGGAAAGGATCTCAATCCATGTAAACAGATCTGTACAAGATTTAGTGATTTTTTTGTATTGACACAAGTATCATCAGAATTCAAGGCATTCCTTAATTTCCTTGGAGTATAAAAGAGGCAGAAATAGGAACCTGGATTTGTCCTGTTGGAGAATAAACACATACACACATGTGTTTTACACTGGGCTTTTCAAGGAAAAATATTGGTATAGGTAGCATGGTCTTTCATTGCAGATTCCTCTCTCCTGTCCAGTGTTTATAGAATCAATGCTTGTGCCAAAACATTTTGTTTCATGAAGCCCTTGGACTTTTGCCATAATGAGGATCTATGAATCTTACAAGGTCAGTGTGAAGGTTATCAATAAAGACCCAGAGTCTGCAAATCAATCGTAGCCAACTGAGTTGTAGGATGGCTATCAGAAGAATACCATTGTCAGCAGAATTGTAACTAATGAAGAAAAATAATGACTTTCTCAACCTGAGTGCAAAAAGTGACTGGCTTGTTAACAGGCTGCACAGAACCAGCATGAATTGTGATTTCCAAGACTTCTCAGAAAGGCTGTTTGTTTTATTCTTTACTATTGACTGCGTGTGAGGTTCACAGTATAAACAACTTCATTTGGACTTTTTCTAGCTATTTTTCTCATTAGCCTTATTTTCTAAATGTAATTTCAATGCCTACCTGCGATAAGAAAAGGAATCGTGTTCAATGAGTCATTTGTAATAACGCAAAGAGATTAATATGGAAATCAGCATTCACCAATCTGCCTTATTCCTTTAATGGATATTTATAATCTATGTTTATATATGAAACCTGCCGCTTCTATTTCTTAGCAGATAAGAATAAACCAATGACAAAGGTGTGTTCAAAGGCTTTCAGTAACATTTAGGTGTGGACACTCATATCAGGCAGATCCTAAAATTCACTGAATAACAAATAGTTTGATAAAATATGGCTAATAAATCATTGCTGGTAGTGTTAACACACAGTAGGAATACATTTTTAACAGATAATAAAATAATTATTACATTTCATGAAGCTTGGAATTGTTTTGATGAGAAAAGTAGGTAGAATAATAAAAGTTTTTCAGAAGATAGACTTAATATCTTTTTCAAATCAACTTTAAAGTATTATTTACAGACAATAAGACGTACCCATTTTAAATGTAGTTTGATGAGTCTGACAAACATATACACATATGTGGCTATCACTACATGGAAGATATGAAACCTTACCATCACCCCAAAAAGACTCCTCATGCCATTTTGCATTTACTCCTCCTTCTCACTGGCAACCAGTGATCTAATTTCTGTCCCTTTAGATTATTTTTTCCTTTTCTAGAATTTCATTTAATTGGTGTCATACAAATGTACAGACCATAACTGTCTTTTGTTCAACTTAATGTTTTTGAGATTCATCTATGTTTTAGTATGAAAAAGTGCTTTATTCCTTTTTATTGGTAAGTGGTAACCATTGGGCATATCTTTCAAATCTATTTGACCAGTTGTTTCTGACTCGTACTAGAACGTAGTGAACTCAGAATTTCCTACTTTATTAACAGTTAGTTGCTGACTTTTGATTAGGTGCATCCAACTGTCATTACCATGAGAAAGTCCAGATGGTCAGACTGACCATGATTTTGGTTAAACTGATACAAGAAAATGATATTTCAAAGCTTAAAGAATTGAGTAAAAACTAAGTTGGTATGATTATAAGGGCCAGTGGTTTATCACCACTATTATGGCAGATACACTGCTTAAAAATGTTTTTCTTTTGTGAAAGTCATTCTTTATTTACCCTATCAGATAAGCTTTCTTTTATATTTACGCATTTTTCATGCCTCGTTGAATATGGTGAATAAGAAACCATCTTCATGTCAACTTCTGGCTTTTGATTTCCCGTCCTTTCCGAGTTGGCATGGTCCTTTTGTGTTTCTTAGGGACACTTAATTTTTTACACAATTATTTTAAAGTTAAAACACTGAATATTTTTACCACTTTGAATGTTTAAAGGTTTATATATTTAAAACATAAAATAAAAACAAAAAAAATTATTTAAAAAAACCCCAAATCCCTAGTCTGAGAAACTGATATATGTCATCTACATTTGTCAGCAAACCTCTACAATTAACTTAAAAACTGAAGTTCATCCATATAGATATGAATTGGATCCCAGCAGGGAAAAAAGAAAAGGAACTAGTTAGAATAGCAATTGTGGAAGATTTTTTTCATTTACTCTTTTTATATCACCAATAAGTTTGTGTAATAAGCATAATGTTTAAAAATATTCCTAGAGATAAAAGGAATTCTCAGTCAAAAAATTAGCACAAAAATATGAGCTAGAATAAAGTCTTCTTGAATTTATTTTCATGAAGAGAAAATTGAAAAATAGTTTGTGCTACCAAATCACTAGTGTTATATTTTTCAGAAAATGAGTCAAAGTGGTTTAATTGAGTAAGCAGGGACTCGGTGAGGATGTGGTATGCAAAGCAGATTCCTGGTTCCCATTGGCCTCGTGTTCTAGTGCATGGTGAGAGACAGAGGCAACAAACAAAACTAAAACCAAATATGTCTATTTTATAATGTCCCAGAAGACGAAATGTAAAGCAAGGTCAGCAGGTAGAGAATGACAGGGCCCATCTTAAATAGGGTGGTCAGGAAAGGGCTCTCCAAGGACAGACCTGAGGAAAGGAACTTTGTGAAGATCTGGGAGAGAAGATACCAAGCAAAGGGAAGAGGAAAGGCAGTTTGTTCCCTCAATGTGGCCTACATGATTCTAGCAATTATGGTCCAATCGAGTCTGGATTACGGATTCTCCAAATAAATGAAAATCACATCATCAACCCACAATCACACACCTAAACACATGCACAGTCCCCACCCTCGCCACCCCAACAAGCTGACCAAGAATGTAACTTAGCTAAATGGTTCTCAAACTGTCATGTGCACAAGAATTGACTGGAGATCCTGCTAAAATCAAAAAGTGAATATGGCAGGACAATCGGTAGTCAGCCAGGCACATCGTTAGCTCTCATTTTTAATTGGGGACGACCAGGCTTCAACCTTTTTTGAGCATAAACTTTCAGTAAAGGACAGTTTGCTGGTGTGGATCCAGTACTTGCCATACTATCTTTTTAACTTTTCTATAAATCTAAAACTATTCTGAAATTAAAAGTTTATTTAAAAAGCAAGCCTGCCATTCTGATGATTTCTGAAACTGGGTGTGGTGATCTCCAGCCTCTGACTCATAAGGATTCCCCTCCCTTCTTCCTGCACTGGGCTTTATAAAGGAAGAAGTAGTTTTTATTTGATCATTTGGTTTTTTAATATTTTTAATTCTGAATCCGTGGTCTACTTTTCCTACAACTCAGTTTTCTCCATCTATGAAAGTGAAGGAATGACAGACAACAGTATGGAAAGATATCTCAGGCAACAATGAAAAAGCAATCCTATGTTTGGCAATAAGAACTCGTAAGATTGGGGTCTTACCAACATATACCAAACACCGCCAACAGCAAAAGGCAAATTGGCTGCCCCCAGTCTTCATGTGAAAGTCAAAAACTGACCTGTCTCTGGGTCCTTCTATAAAATCACCTCATTAACTTCACCTTTTTTTTTTTTTTTAAAATAATCACCATGGCCTGGCATGGTGGCTCACGCCTATAATCCTAGCATTTTGGGAGGCCGAGGCAGGAGGATCCCTTGAGCCCAGGAGTTCAAGACCAGCTTGGGCAACATAGGCAGACCCTATCTTATAAAAAAAAAAAAAATACATAAACGAAATAACCACCCTACCGTACTGGCAATTTCTGAGTCTTCCAGGAAATGCCGGTATTTTATAAGACAGGCTACCAGAAACTCTTGCAAAGCCCTGTCAGGGTATTATCAGCTCATCTCTGACACACATAATTTTTCATCTTTGATGTCAGAAAAGGTGAATGGAAAGATCCATCAAGTGACAATAAGGAAAAAAGTAGAAAACATCACACTCACACTAAGAACCTTTTAAAAAGGTCTATTGTTTTTGTCTTGGTATAGCTTTACATGTGGATTTGTCTTCCATAAAAGAGGCAAGTACACAATTAATCAAAGACAAACGAAAAGTCATGCTGTCTAGCTTTGTATCCTAGAAAGCTATTTCCAGCATTGTTTATTTTAGCACTGCTAGCACATGTTGAAATGAATTAGAATAATAAAGATAAGATCTTTAGGGGACATACACCTAATTTTATCCTAAGTAAATATAGTAACTATAGTGGTTCCAAATTACAAGTTGTTGGGGGTAGGGGCATATGAAAAAGTATACAGCAGTTATGATCAAGTCAGAAATCTACAAATTAACTTGAGATAACACACTAGAAAAATAGAGAGAGCTACACACTTCGAAACTTTTGCTGTCAGAGATATTTATGATAAAGTGGCCTAAAATCTGTGTGAATGTCAAAAGGAATGAACACCTTTTCTGCCTAAAAGTTGTCACTATGTTGTTCTCCAGAAATACTTCCCTGTGTCTGATGAATTCTCTAACTTAAAAGTTGTTTGATCAGAGGTAAAGCTCACCTTCCACCATCCAAGTTGAAATTACTAGATACCCTTAAAGCATTATTTGCAGTTTTAACAATCTAGGCCTCATCAGACAGACATACCCACTCCAGACTGTGAAACAGGAGAAGCAGAGGAGCTGGGATAGCAAGGAATCATCTCTAGCAGCAGCACCCAGTGTTCGGGGACTGCAGCAGCACGGTGCTACAATGGAGTGCCCTGTCTAGTGCATAAGCTGTAAAATTTAATGTTTGGGATGCCAATGGCAGTGACCTCACCAGATCTACTTTGTGGTAGTTTTAGATGTCTAATAACCAGATGAATTGGGCTACCTGATTTCAGTGAGGATGACACAATCCAGGCCTCCTGGTATTTCTGTAAGCTATCCAATATTCTTGCAATAAACTGTTCTTTTAAATCAAGATGGCTTGTTTTTCTTGCAACAGCATTTTAACTGATATGGGAATGGCTGCAGGCCATAAACTCCAAAGAAATAGAAAGGAATCTGAGATTGATTACCCAGCCTAGTAGGGATAAAAGGCAATGAAAATCCAGCTAGCACTGAAAAATTGGGAGGGAAGGGCCTCTGGCTGACCCAAGACCAGCAGAGATTAAACAATTGATTTCATTATTTCCCCATGGTCACCTAGAATGAAGTTCCTGCTGAGTCATTATGGCCTTAGAGCAGTTTCTCAACCACAGCACTATTAACATTTGAGGTTGGATCATTTTTTGTTGTGGGGCTATCCTATGTGTTGTAGGATATTTAGCAACATTCCTGGCCTCTGCCCACTAGATGCCAATAGTACCCCCACACTCGGTAATAACAACTAATGTCTTCAGATATTTCCAAATGTCCCCTGGAGGGCAAAATTGCTCTGGGTTGAGAAGCACTGCCATAAAGAACACAAAGAAGCTGATGAATTAAAATGACTTTGGAGTGGGTAACTTAAAGAGAATGACAATCCAGGAGAATTTTTAGTCCAAGAGAATGGAGAGAAAGCCAGGGACTCCATTTGACACTTGCCAAAAGACTCCTTTATCTCATACAGCTCTAAAGGTCATTCTTGAGCTTGAACCATGCTCTCAACCCAGTGGGGCCAGAGATACTCAAAGAGCTGCAAATGGAGGCCATATGGAAGCGGTGGACCCTGGTTTATAGCATTTGCCAATTTCCATGCAAGCTAGCTCCTGCATACCACAAGTCATGGCCAATTTCCCCCTTAGCCCCTTTCTGCTTTCTTCCCTTCTCTTCTACAGGTAGTAATCCAAGGAGCACACCCTGACAAAACTCCTAATCTCCAATCTCTGTCTGTCTTAGAGTCTGCTTCCAAGGGAATCCAACATGCAACCAGTGTGACTCAAGCATAGTGAACCCTGAGAAGGGAGGATAAACTCCCATTATTGAGAGAAAATACTTCGCAGTTCAAATCATGAAGAGCCTGGTTCATCATACAAAGTAGTTTGAAATTTATCACATAGTCAATGGGGAAATAGTGAAGTGTTTTAAATAGGGCATTAACAAGACTAAACAGTTTAGTAAGGTTATTCTGAAGCAGAACAGAGAGTAGCTTGGCAATTACTCTTGTAATTGTTCCAGCTGGGACAGCTAGAATGGGGCTAGAGAGGAAAGCCCAGAATAAATTGAGAGGATTGGATGACTAATTAGACATGAGGTTGGGGGAGAAAGAAGAGTCAAAGATTTAAGATGACCACTAGTTTGGGAGACTGGTCAGATGAGTTCATGGCACAGAATTTAGGAGGAGGATAAATTTTCAATGTGTTGAACTTAAGGTATCGCCATATGAACTATCAAGGTGGAGATATTCAGCAGGGGTATGTGTACAGTCCCAGGCCACATGACAGCATTTCTGTCCACAACAGACCACATACACAGCAGTGGTCCTTTAAGATTATAATGGAGCTATTAATTCAAGATGGATTAAAGACTTACATGTTAGACCTAAAACCATAAAAACCCTAGAAGAAAACCTAGGCAATACCATTCAGGACATAGGCGTGGGCAAGGACTTCATGCCTAAAACACCAAAAGCAATGGCAACAAAAGCCAAAATTGACAAATGGGATCTAATTAAACTAAAGAGCTTCTGCACAGCAAAAGAAACTACCATCAGAGTGAACAGGCAACTACAGAATGGGAGAAAATGTTTGCAACCTACTCATCTGACAAAGGGCTAATATCCAGAATCTACAACGAACTCAAACAAATTTACAAGAAAAAAACAAACAAGCCCATCAACAAGTGGGTGAAGGATATGAACAGACACTTCTCAAAAGAAGACATTTATGCAGCCAAAAAACACATGAAAAAATGCTCCTCATCACTGGCCATCAGAGAAATGCAAATCAAAACTACAATGAGATGCCATCTCACACCAGTTAGAATGGCCATCATTAAAAAGTCAGGAAACAACAGGTGCTGGAGAGGATGTGGAGAAATAGGAACACTTTGACACTGTTGGTGGGACCGTAAACTAGTTCAACCGTTGTGGAAGTCAGTGTGGCGATTCCTCAGGGATCTAGAACTAGAAATACCATTTGACCCAGCCATCCCATTACTGGGTATATACCCAAAGGACTATAAATCATGCTGCTATAAAGACACATGCACACGTATGTTTATTGCGGCACTATTCACAATAGCAAAGACTTGGAACCAACCCAAATGTCCAACAACGATAGACTGGATTAAGAAAATGTGGCACATATACACCATGGAATACTATGCAGCCATAAAAAATGATGAGTTCATGTCCTTTGTAGGGCCATGGATGAAACTGGAAACCATCATTCTCAGTAAACTATCACAAGGACAAAAAAACCAAACACTGCATGTTCTCACTCATAGGTGGGAATTGAACAATGAGAACACATGGACACAGGAAGGGGAACATCACACTCCGGGGACTGTTGTGGGGTGGGGGGAGGGGGGAGGGACAACATTAGGAGATACACCTAATGCTAAATGACGAGTTAATGGGTGCAGCACACCAACATGGCACATGTATACATATGTAACAAACCTGCACATTGTGCACATGTACCCTAAAACTTAAAGTATAATAATAAAAATAAAAAGATTATAATGGAGCTGATACAGTCCTATCACTCAGTACTTAACCAAACTTTTTGTAGTTATTTTAGACTGTACTCCTATTTTTTTTTTTTTTTTTTTTTTTTTTAAAGCTAACTAGGGCCAGGCATGGTGGCTCATGCCTGTAATCCAAGCACTTTGGGAGGCCAAGACTGGAGGATCACTTGAGCCCAGGCGTTTGAGACCAGCCTGGGCAACATAGCAAGACCCTTCCTCTACAGTAAATAAAATAAAAAGCTAACTGTAAAACAGCCTCAGGCAGTTCCTTCAGAAGGTCTTCCAGAGGCATTGTTGTCATAGGAGATGTCAGCTCCTCCATATGTGTTTATTGCCCCCAAAGACCTTCCAGTGGGACAAGATGTGGACACGGAAGACAATGATATTGATGATCCTGACCCTCCGTAGGCCTGGGCTAATATGTGTTTGTATCTTAAGTTTTTAGCAAAGAAGTTTAAAAAGTAAAAAAAGTTAAAAATAGAAAAAATCTCATAGAATAAGAATATAAAGAAAATATTTCTGTATAGCTGTACAATGTGTTTGTGTTTTAAGCTATGTTTTATTACAAAATAGTCAAAAAGTTTTCAAAAAGTTAAGTTTATAAAGTAAAAAGGTTACAGTAAGCTAAGGTTAATTTATTATTGAAGATGGAAAAAATTTATAAACAGTGTCACCTAAGTGTACAGGCTTTATAAAGTCTACAGTAGTGCACGGTAACATCCTAGGGCTTCACATTCACTCACCACTCACCCACTGACTCACCCAGAGCAACTTCCTGTCTTGTAAGTTCCATTCATGGTAAGTGCCCTGAAGACCTTCCAGTGGGACAAGATGTGGATGTGGAAGACAATGATATTGATGATCCTGACCTATACAGGTGTACCTTTTAAAATCTTTGATACCATATTTTTACTGTACCTTTTCTATGTTTAGATATGTTTTGATACAAATACTTACAATTATGTTACAATTGCCTAGGAGCAATAGGCTATACCATATAGCAGAGTAGTAGCATAGTAGGGTAGCTCATATAGGTTTGTGTAAGTGGATTCTATGACATTCACACAATGACGAAATCACCTAACGATGCATTTCTCAGAATACATTCCTGTCATTAAGCAAAGTATAGCTGTATTTATAGACACAGGCAGCCCTCCTTATCTGTGGCTTTTGCATCTGTGGATTCAACTGACCATTAATCAAAAATATTCAGGAAAAAAATGAAATGTTGTGTCTGTACTGAACATGTACGGACTTTCTGTCATTCCCAAACAACACAATATAACAACTACTTACATTGCATTTACATTGTATTAGTTATTATAAATAATCTAGAGATGATTTAAATATTTGGAAGCACATGCATAGGTTATATGCAAATATCATTTTCTATCAAAAACTTAAACATCCATGGATTTTGGTATCTGCAAGGAGTCTTTTTTTTTTTTTTTTGAGACGGAGTCTCGCTCTGTCGCCCAGGCTGGAGTGCAGCGGCGCAATCTCGGCTCACTGCAAGCTCCGCCTCCCGGGTTCACGCCATTCTCCTTCCTCAGCCTCTCCGAGTAGCTGGGACTACAGGCGCCCGCCACCACGCCCGGCTAATTTTTTTTTTGTATTTTTAGTAGAGACGGGGTTTCACCGTGGTCTCGATCTCCTGACCTCGTGATCCGCCCGCCTCGGCCTCCCAAAGTGCTGGGATTACAAGCGTGAGCCACCGCGCCCGGCCTTCTGCAAGGAGTCTTGAAACCAATCCCCCATGGATACTGACGGAGGACTATATATACAAACGATTATATAAATAGTCTGTATATACAAAATATATTACATCACATATTATTTATATTCATACCCCCTCCTAGTTTAAAAGCAAGGTTATATAAATTTATACAACAGGGTAAAAAACAGATGAAAAGTTTAGGCAAGGGGAATTGAGGTGAATTTAATACACAAAAGACAGATCTTAAACAGCTACAGATAGGCCACCAAATCTGTCCTGAATCTCCCAGTGGCAAAACAGAGGGAAACTGTTACAATTTTTTTTTTTTTTTTTTTTTTTTTGAGACAGAGTTTCATTCTTGTTGCCCAGGCTGGAGTGCAATGGCCTAGTCTCGGATCACTGCACCCTCCACCTCCCAGGTTTAAGCAATTCTGCCGCAGCCTCCCAAGTAGCTGGGATTACAGGTGCCTGCCACCTCACCCAGCTAATTTTTTTTTGCATTTTTAGTAGAGACGCGGTTTCACCATGTTGGCCAGGCCAGTCTCAAACTCCTGATCTCAGGTGATCCACCCGCCTCGGCCTCTGAAAGTGCTGGGATTAGAGGCGTGAGCCACTGCGCCCAGCCCTGTTATGATTTTTATTGTTATGGTTTCTATTTTGGTCTTAAAGTTTCTCTGGCAACAGTGGCCATAAAAGTCAAGTTAGCTGCACTCTAGGAGAGTCGAAAGTTAGCTTCCAGTGTGATGGTCAGGTGAGACACAATGATGAGATCAAACCAAAATGTATGAAACAGAAGAAACTTTAGCACTTACAGACCCAGAGAGGTTAGGAGGGCTGACGAAAAGTCTGGAGGCAGCAGGGAGCTCAACCATCAGGCGGTGAGTGAGAGAGAGGCGCTGTGGGATGACGCCTTTATTAAGGCCCATGAGCATTAGCACGTGCGTTTTCCCAAGGGAGTTGTGGATTGGCTAATTTAAGGAAAGCACGTGAGAAGAGGGCAACTTATTTGAATGACTGGTGTTGACCACTAGGTTTTATCGAGGTTAGCAGCTGTGGAGGTTTTGGGTGAACAGAATGAGGAACGAGTGGGCTCAACAGTATACAACCACACAGGGAGGGGACGTTTTAACTGGGCTAAGGGTGGTGCAGTACCACTGGGTTTGAAACAACTTAGGGCTAAAAATGGATGCTGAGGCAGCAATGATATTAAAGTTATAACAGAAACACAGTCAAACACATGGTTCACTGAGACTCTAGGTTAAAAGCAAGTCAACGCTTCTGAGAATCACCTGTTTTAGTAGTGAGATCTGAGGGGAAACACCTTCAAGGCAAACCAGCAGTTGCCTACAGAGAAAAAGGAGGCTTAGAAGAGGGGCTTTCATTAGAGATGAAGATGTGGGAGCCAAGGAGTATGGGTGCTAGTGATGACCACAGGCACAAGGAGAGTGTGTAAAGTAAGAAAAGGACCAAAGATGGAACCCTAGGCAACACTGGCATTGAAAAGGAAAGCTGGAGAACCAGGGAAAGAGAAAGAATAGGGAAAATTAAGCTGTCCAAGGTATCACAGCTATAAGAATTGCAGATATAGGCCAGGCACGGTGGCTCACGCCTGTAATCCCAGCATTTTGGGAGGCCAAGGCGGGTGGATTACCTGAGGTCAGGAGTTCAAGACCAGCCTGGCCAACGTGGTGAAACCTCGTGTCTACTAAAAATACAAAAATTAGGTGGGTGTAGTGGTGGGCGTCTATAATTCCAGCTACTCGGTAGGCAGAAGCAGGAGAATCCCTCGAACCCGAGAGACAGAAGTTGCAGTGAGCTGAGACTGTGCCACTGCACCTGGGTAACAAGAGTGAGACTCTGTCTCAAAAAAGAAAAAAAAATGCAGATATACTGTTTGGGAATACTTGCAAGTATATTTTATTCCATTCCATTGTCTACCAAATGAAAGCAGAAACCATAGTCTTGAAATCTACCAATAATAGCCTTCAAATGCTTGTCTGGGGAAAAAAATTGAGCAATCTCCTATCTATCTTCAAAAACACAGGAAAGGCCACTGTCATTAACATAACCTCAAATACAAAGGAATATTAGATTATATCAATGATACCATGGTTATTATACGACTACAGTAACTGGCAGTGGCAGAATGTCTATATAAATTATTTATAGTTGCTATCTTAACTCTGATTTTAAAGTAAAAGATTTTATGTTCACTTCAGGAATGACTGAGTCTTCAGAAAACAATATTTTTGAGGAATAAGTTTCTTCCACTCTGCTGTCTTAAAAGTATAAAACTTTTGTTCAGTCTTTTCTATTTGCCTCACAGATAAATTCCTCTCTATATCCTATATAACAAAAGAATCACTAGCTATGTCTATGGATTAGCTGATAAATGAAATCACGTGATCTCTGCCCAGCGGAAATGTGAGACCTGCCTACTCTCTGAGAAAGAAGGCTTGTGGGAATCACTTCAAGAGGTCATTGTAGGCTCTGCTTTCTTTAAGCAGTTGGAGATGAGATACCATGAAACACAAAGACATAACATAAATAAAAATGATAGCACCTCCTTAATCCAAATAGTTTCTGCTAAGTCTTCAGCCAATGAAAATGTCATGGGGAAAAATACACTATTTTACATCAGATTTTTTAATAGAAAATAGGAGTAGGCTGTGTATCTTGTACGAGAAAGGAATGAACAGATGTAAAACAGTCAACCATATGAAAAGCCCATTGGAGAGAACTGGATGATTAATACTCTACAAACAGGTTGGGACAGCATGATTGATCTCCATCTCAGAATGAAAACCTATGATGCAGAAAATGAGGTTAAAATGAAAAATGAAGAAATCCTGACAAACAACAGAATAATGGATAATCTGTGTTTAAAGTAAGGACATAAATTAAAATGTAGAACTGAACTCTTTAAAGGAATTCAAGAATCTACAGACAAGTCTTGGTGAGTAAGCAGACATGAAATGCTTCCTTAGAGAACTTGGAATTTTTCTCTAGCACGAGATAAACCATAGCTCTAGAATCAAATGACCCACTGTATTTCTTAGTAAGATGATGATGCTTTACTAGGAAAAACAACAAAAAATGTACAGAGAGAGCAAGGGCAAGGAATGGAAGCCACCTAGATTTTTCTTTGTGGTAGATGCAGAGGAATAATTTAGGGTTCCCAGGAAAATAATTGTGCTCAGATGAAATTATTTGCAGAAATTAAATAAAAACAAACTAGAACCAAACTTGCTGTTTGATAATATTCTAATAACATTATTAATAATCAAAAGATCACCGGCCGGGTGTGGTGGCTCACGCCTGTAATCCCAGCACTTTAGGAGGCCAGGTGGGCAATCACCTAAGGTCAGGAGTTCGAGACCAGCCTGGCCAAAATGGTGAAACCCCATCTTTACTAAAAAAGATGAAAATTGGCCAGGCGCGGTGGCTCACGTCTGTAATCCCAGCACTTTGGGAGGCCAAGGCGGGTGGATCACAATGTCAGGAGATAGAGACCATCCTGGCCAACATGGTGAAACACTGTCTCTACTAAAAATACAAAAATTAGCTGGGCGTGGTGGCGGTCACCTGTAGTCCCAGCTACTCAGGAGGCTGAGGCAGGAGAATCACTTGAACCCAGGAGGTGGAGGTTGCAGTGAGCTGAGACTGCACCACTGCACTCCAGCCTGGTGACAGAGCCAGTCTGTCTAAAACAAAACAAAACAAAACAAAAACACAAAAATTAGCCAGGCGTGGTCTTGCATGCCTGTAATCCCAGCTACTTGGGAGGCTGAGGCACGAGAGTCGCTTGAACCCAGGAGGCGGAAGTTGCAGTGAGCCGAGATTGCATCATTGCACTCCAGCCTGGACGACAAATTGAGACCCTGTCTCAAAAAAAAAATAAATAAATAAATCACCTACCAGCTGCCAGGCAGGGTGGTAGGTATGACTTTCCTTTCTACAGATGGAGAAACAGGCTTAAAGCGGACAGTCAATGAAGACAACTGTCAGAGAATAGGATTAATTACTATATGGGTCAGACTTCTGATGGCCTAAAGGGCACAGTGTGCTTCATAATCCTACAGTATATCTTAAAGGGAAGGAGTGTTTCCCTACCCTTAGAAGAATAAGTATCTTCATTTTCCTATTCCCATTTCTCAAGATTAAGACCATGAACTTTCTGGAAAAAGTTATTAAAAAGCTACAGTTTCATTCTGTTAACACTTTTTGTTAGCACAAACCTTTTTTAAAAAAAAGTAAGAGCAGCATCAGGTAGATCTTTTCTTTATTTATTTAAATAAATTTGTGGCTATTATATTTCACTTTAATTTTTTGTAATATAAAATTTTATTGAAGTATATATACAGAAAGTACACAAATAAAGGATACAGTTCAATGAATTTTCACAAAATGGACACACACATATATATATAAGCTTTCAGATAAAAAAGAAAAATAGAACACGACCAGATCCCCTGAAGTTCCCCTGTGCCCATTCGCTGTCACTAACCTCTCAAGGGTAACAGTCATCTTGACTCCTAACACAATTGTCTGAGTCTGTTTTCTGTTTCTATAACATAATACAACAGACAGGATAACTTATAAAGAAAAGAAATGTACTGCTTACAGTTTTGGAGGTTGGGAAGTCCAAGAGTATGGCATCAGCATCTGGCGAGGGTCAGCTCGTGACAGGAGTGCAAGAACAAGGGAGCCAAAGAGAGCTCGCCTTTATAACAAAGCCACTCCCACACCAACAAACTCACTCCTGTGACAATGACATTAATCCATTTATGAGGGCAGAGCCTTCAATAATCCGTTAATCTATTCATGAGGGCAAAGGGATTAACTTTCCAACACATCAACTTTTGGGGAACACATTTAAATCAAAGTGACAATAAATTAGTTGTGTCTGTTACTGAACCTCATATAAGTGCAGTCGCACAGATTTACATATTACTATACTGAGCTTCTCTCATTTGATGATCTCTGTATTTATGAGCATCATTCATATAGTTGGATATGGTTATAGTTTGTTCATTTTCATTGTTGTATGGTATTCCACAATTTATCTATCCTACCATTAATAGATATGTGTTGTTGTTTTCAATTTCTGACAGGAAAAATGCTGCTATGAATACTTCTATGTCTTTTTGGCAGATATGTGGGAGTCATTTTGCAATCATTCAGATACTTTTGAGGACTTTGAATGGAACTTAAAAACATACAGTCTCTCTTTTCAATGTGCATTCCTCCTGTGTTATGTACCTAGACAATATATCTTGCACGTGGTCAAATGATAAATCGAGGAGTGGAATTATTTTTTTTAATTTTAATTTTAATTTTGAGTTCTGAGGTTCATGTGCAGGATGTGCAGGTTTGTTATATAGGTAAACATGTGCCATGGTGATTTGCTGCACCTGTCAACCCATCACTTAGGTATTAAGCCCGACATGCCTTAGCTATTTTTCCTAATACACTCCCTCCCCCAAATCGACCCCCCAACAGGCCCCAGTGTGTGTTTTTCCCCTCCCTGTGTTCATGTGATTTCATTTTTCAGCTCCTACTTAAAAGTGAGAACATGTGGTGTTTGGCTTTCTGTTCCTGTGTTAGTTTGCTTCCAGCTTCATCCATGTCCATGCGAAGAACATGATCTTATTCCTTTTTATAGCTGCATAGTATTAGGAGTGTAATTATTAATATATACTCTGATCAACAATGTAGGAATGTTTTTTGTCATGAATTCAATTTATTTAGGAGTGTTTAGGTATTTCATTTGTTTTTGAGTCAGTTTTGTCAAGTTATAGACACACTCCTAGGAAATTATTATTATAATTATGATAAGGGTGGCCATAATTGATGGAGCTGAGTGATAGGTGTAGGTGTTCATTATTTTACCCTCTTCATTTTTGTAGAAGTTTGAAATTGTTCATAACAGAATTTTTTAAGGTTCCCAGCAATGAGAACCATGACATATATTTTATAAGTATACTTTTGATCTACTTAATAGTTAATTTTAAAAATTAAAAAGTGGGCTGGGCATGGTGGCTCATGCCTGTAATCCCAGCACTTTGGAAGGCCAAGGTGGGCAGATCAGTTGAGGTCAGGAGTTGAGATCAGGCTGGCCAACATGGTGAAACCCCGTCTCTGTCAAAAATACAAATATTAGCCGGGTGTGGTGGTGTGCACCTGTGGTCCTAGCTACTCAGGAGGCTGAGGCAGGAGGATCGCTTGAACCTGGGAGGAGGAGGTTGCGGTGAGCCGACATCATGCCACTGCACTCCAGCTTGGGCAACAGAGTAAGACTCTGTCTCAAAAAAAAAAAAAAAAAAAAAAAAAATTAAAAAGTGAATTCAGGAGCCAGTGAGGTGGCTCATATCTGGAATCCTAGCGCTTTGGGACACCAGGGCAGGAGGATCACTTGAGGCCAGGAGTTCCAGGCCAGCCTGGGTAATATAGCAAGACCCTGTCTCTACAAAAAATACAAAAATCACATGGTTGTAGTCCTAGCTACTTGGAAGGATTAGCCAGGAGGATCACCCCAGGAGTTCAAGGCTGTATTGAGCTATGATCATGCTCAATGACTACACCCCAGCCTGGGCAATACAGCAAGGTCCTGTCTCAAATAATAAATACATACATACATACATATATAAACTCAGCATTGCCAATATAAACTTGATACAACTTCTTAGATAATTTGGATACTTCCCATATCTATGTTTCCAGGGAAATACTTGGCAATTTTACCTTTGAAGATGCTTCAAATACTTTTTAGAATGAAGTGAATATAAAGAAATTATTTATGCCAATTGCTAAAACATCATCTAGCAAAGAATTTTAACAGCATGAAAAATGTCAGAATCTCCCATCTTCTTGCCAAGACCAAAGTCTTAAGTCCATTTATGCAAACTCGGCCTCTTCTGAAAATAGACACTAATACTCACAACAATTTCATGTACAATTTCCTGTCTCGATTTCCCTGCTACATACCCACTAGAATGCATGTCACTCCCTTCAGAACTGGGACCTCGGCAGAGCGCGCAGTACCTCTGATGGCCGAATAGGAACAGCTCCGGTCTCCAGCTCCCAGCCCCAGCGACACAGAAGACGGATGATTTCTGCATTTCTGCTTGAGGTACCGGTTTCATCTCACTAGGGAGTGCCTAACAGTGGGTGCAGGACAGTCGGTGAAGCGCACTGTGCGCGAGCCGAAGCAGGGCGAGGCATTACCTCACTCGGGAAGCGCAAGGGGTCAGGGAGTTCCCTTTCCTAGTCAAAGAAAGGGGTAACAGACGGCACCTGGAATATCGGGTCAGTCCCACCCCAATACTGCGCTTTCCCAACGGGCCTGGAAAACGGCACACTAGGAGATTGTGTCCCGCACCTGGCTCGGAGGGTCCTGTGCCCACGGAGTCTCGCTGATTGCTAGCACAGCAGTCTGAGATCAAGCTGCAAGGCGGCAGCGAGGCTGGGGGAGGGGCGCCCGCCATTGCCCAGGCTTGCTTAGGTAAACAAAGCAGCCAGGAAGCTCGAACTGGGTGGAGCCCACCACAGCTCAAGGAGGCCTGCCTGCCTCTATAGGCTCCACCTCTGGGGGCAGGGCACAGACAAACAAAAACTCAGCAAGAACCTCCACAGACTTAAAGGTCCCTGTCTGACTGACAGCTTTGAAGAGAGTAGTGGTTCTCCCAGCACGCAGCTGGAGATCTGAGAACGGACAGACTGCCTCCTAAAGTGGGTCCCTCACCCCTGAGCAGCCTAACTGGGAGGCACCCCCCAGTAGGGACAGACTGACACCTCATTCAACCGGGTACTCCTCTGAGACAAAACTTTCAGACGAACTATCAGACAGCTGAATTTGTGGTCTCACGAAAATCCGCTGTTCTGCAGCCACCGCTGCTGACACCCAGCCAAACAGGGTCTGGAGTGGACCTCTAGTAAACTCCAACAGACCTGCAGCTGAGGGTCCTGTCTGGTAGAAGGAAAACTAACAAACAGAAAGGACATCCACACCAAAAACCCATCTGTACATCACCATCATCAAAGACCAAATGTAGATAAAACCACAAAGATGGGGAAAAAACAGAACAAAAAAACTGGAAACTCTAAAAAACAGAGCACCTCTCCTCCTCAACGGAACAAAGCTGGATGGAGGATGACTTTGATGAGTTGAGAGAATAAGGCTTCAGACGATCAAACTACTCTGAGCTACGAGAGGAAATTCAAAACAATAGCAAAGAAGTTAAAAACTTTGAAAAAATATTAGAAGAATGGATAACTAGAATAACCAATGGAGAGAAGGGCTTAAAGGAGCTGATGGAGCTGAAAGCCAAGTTTCGAGAACTACGCGAAGATTGCAGAAGCCTCAGTAGCAGATGCGATCAACTGGAAGAAAGGGTATCGCTGATGGAAGATGAAATGAATGAAATGAAGAGAGAAGGGAAGTTTAGAGAAAAAAGAATAAAAAGAAATGAACAAAGCCTCCGAGAAATTTGGGACTATGTGAAAAGACCAAACCTACGTCTGATCGGTGTACCTGAAAATGATGGAGAGAATGGAACCAAGTTGGAAAACACTCTGCAAGATATTATCCAGGAGAACTTCCCCAATCTAGCAAGGCAGGCCAGCATTCAGATTCAGGAAATACAGAGAACGCCACAAAGATACTCCTCGAGAAGGGCAACTCCAAGACATATAATTGTCAGATTCACCAAAGTTGAAATGAAGGAAAAAATGTTAAGGGCAGCCAGAGAGAAAGGTCGGGTTACCCACAAAGGGAAGCCCATCAGACTAACAGCTGATCTCTCAGCAGAAACTCTACAAGCCAGAAGAGAGTGGGGGCCGATATTCAACATTCTTAAAGAAAAGAATTTTCAACCCAGAATTTGCTATCCCGCCAAACTAAGCTTCACAAGTGAAGGAGAAATAAAATACTTTACAGACAAGCAAACGCTGAGTGATTTTGTCACCACCAGGCCTGCCCTAAAAGAGCTCCTGAAGGAAGCACTAAACATGGAAAGGAACAACCGGTACCAGCCACTGCAAAAACATGCCAAATTGTAAAGACCATCGAGGCTAGGAAGAAACAATAGCAACTAATGAGCAAAATAACCAACTAACATCATAATGACAGGATCAGATTCACACATAACAATATTAACGTTAAATGTAAATGGGCTAAATGCTCCAATCAAAAGACACAGACTGGCAAACTGGATAAGGAGTCAGGACCCATCAGTGTGCTGTATTCAGGAAACCCATCTCACGTGCAGAGACACACATAGACTCAAAATAAAGGGATGGAGGAAGATCTATCAAGCAACTGGAAAACAAAAAAAGGCAGGGGTTGCAATCCTAGTCTCTGATAAAATAGACTTTAAACCAACAAAGATCAAAAGAGACAAAGAAGGCCATTACATAATGGTAAAGGGATCAATTCAACAAGAAGAGCTAACTATCCTAAATATATATGCACCCAACACAGGAGCACCCAGATTCATAAAGCAAGTCCTCAGTGACCTACAAAGGGACTTAAACTCCCACACAATAATAATGGGAGATTTTAACACCCCACTGTCAACATTAGACAGATCAACGAGACAGAAAGTTAACAAGGATATCCAGGAATTGAACTCAGCTCTACATAAAGTGGACCTAATAGACATCTACAGAACTCTCCACCCCAAGTCAACAGAATATACATTTTTTTCAGCACCACACCACACCTATTCCAAAATTGACCACATAGTTGGAAGTAAAGCTCTCCTCAGCAAATGTAAAAGAACAGAAATTATAACAAACTGTCTCTCAGACCACAGTGCAATCAAACTAGAACTCAGGATTAAGAAATTCACTCAAAACCGCTCAACTACATGGAAACTGAACAACCTGCTCCTGAATGACTATTGGGTACATAATGAAATGAAGGCAGAAATAAAGATATTCTTTGAAACCAACGAGAACAAAGATACAACATACCAGAATCTCTGGGACACATTCAAAGCAGTGTGTAGAGGGAAATTTATAGCACTAAATGCCCACAAGAGAAAGCAGGAAAGATCCAAAATTGACACCCTAACATCACAATTAAAAGAACTAGAAAAGCAAGAGCAAACACATTCAAAAGCTAGCAGAAGGCTAGAAATAACTAAAATCAGAGCAGAACTGAAGGAAATAGAGACACAAAAAACCCTTCAAAAAATTAATGAATCCAGGAGCTGGTTTTTTGAAAAGATCAACAAAATTGATGGACCGCTAGCAAGACTAATAAAGAAGAAAAGAGAGAAGAATCAAATAGATGCAATAAAAAACGAAAAAGGGGATATCACCACCGATCCCACAGAAATACAATCTACCATCAGAGAATACTACAAACACCTCTATGCAAATAAACTAGAAAATCTAGAAGAAATGGATAAATTCCTTGACAAATACACCCTCCCAAGACTAAACCAGGAAGAAGTTGAATCTCTGAATAGACCAATAACAGGTTCTGAAATTGTGGCAATAATCAATAGCTTACCAACCAAAAAGAGTCCAGGACCTGACGGATTCACAGCTGAATTCTACCAGAGGTACAAGGAGGAACTGGTACCATTCCTTCTGAAACTATTCCAATCGATAGAAAAAGAGGGAATCCTCCCTAACACATTTTATGAAGCCAGCATCGTCCTGATACCAAAACCTGGCAGAGACATAACCAAAAAAGAGAATTTCAGACCAATATCCTTGATGAACATTGATGCAAAAATCCTCAATAAAATACTGGCAAACCGAATCCAGCAGCACATCAAAAAGCTTATCCACCATGATCAAGTGGGCTTCATCCCTGGGATGCAAGGCTGGTTCAACATACGCAAATCAATAAATGTAATCCAGCATATAAACAGAACCAAAGACAAAAACCACATGATTATCTCAATAGATGCAGAAAAGGCCGTTGACAAAATTCAACAACCCTTCATGCTAAAAACTCTCAATAAATTAGGTATTGATGGGACGTATCTCAAGATAATAAGAGCTATCTATGACAAACCCACAGCCAATATCATACTGAATGGGCAAAAACTGGAAGCATTCCCTCTGAAAACTGGCACAAGACAGGGATGCCCTCTCTCACCGCTCCTATTCAACATAGTGCTGGAAGTTCTGGCCAGAGCAATCAGGCAGGAGAAGGAAATAAAGGGTATTCAACTAGGAAAAGAGGAAGTCAAATTGTCCCTGTTTGCAGATGACATGATTGTATATCTAGAAAACCCCATTGTCTCAGCCCAAAATCTCCTTAAGCTGATTAGCAACTTCAGCAAAGTCTCAGGATACAAAATTAATGTACAAAAATCACAAGCATTCTTGTACACCAATCACAGACAAACAGAGAGCCAAATCATGAGTGAACTCCCATTCACAATTGCTTCAAAGAGAATAAAATACCTAGGAATCCAACTTACAAGGGATGTGAAGGACCTCTTCAAGGAGAACTACAAACCACTGCTCAATGAAATCAAAGAGGATACAAACAAATGGAAGAACATTCCATGCTCATGGGTTGGAAGAATCAATATCGTGAAAATGGCCATACTGCCCAAGGTCATTTATAGATTCAATGCCATCCCCATCAAGCTACCAATGACTTTCTTCACAGAATTGGAAAAAACTACTTTAAAGTTCATATGGAACCAAAAAAGAGCCCGCAT